>NC_056733.1:768901971-769164471 GCF_019279795.1 Protopterus annectens
ACCACTACAGTCCTCCATTTACATAGCACAAAGCCTGTTTTAAGACTATAGTTAAATAATGAGTTGATAAGTCATACCTTAGACTGGTCAGAAGGCATCCTGGGATGTTATTGGGCCCACTGAGGCCATGTTCTGGGCTTTAGAGAATGCAGCCAGTACATGCTCCCTGGTAATATTTGGAGGGAGTATGTTTGGGTTAAGGGTTAAGGGTTGAGGGGTGGTTAGGGGTTAAAGTTGGAAATGAATTCGTCCACTAACAGGTTTGTTATATCACCAGGATCTGAGAGTGTGGCACCATTAACCACCAGTTCAGCACACTGCTGTGTGCTGTCCTTGAGATTTCTGACATAGCTAAATAAGGCCTTATGGTTATCTTTCACCTGGGAGGCTATCTTAGCCTGAAAGTTGTCCCTAATTAACCTAATTTGCCCTCTTAGTTGTCCACTTAATTCTGTGAGAGAGTTTCTATCTTTATGGGACTTACCCTTCCTGATTTTTGCCATATTTTTTTTCTCTTGTTATATATCCTGTTTAATTTAAGATGCCACCAGGGCAGTTTGTTTCTGGGGCTAGTCCTGGACTTACTTCTGATATGTACAGCAACCTCTATGTAGCCATTGATATGGTTGTACAGAGTTCATTAGAGTAATTCATCATAGTCTGCTGTGTTCTTGAGGTTTGTAGGGGCATTGAATTTTGGCAAACCATCACTTACTAAAAGGTAATTTGCTTTGGAATACTTCCTAACTGTTGCTGGTTTTAATGGGATTATGGAGATGATTTTCATTTAGAAGGAGAAGGTTGGACCTTACCAGGGAGGCTGAGACAATGGGGATATGCAGCATTCTCCCCTATTTGTCAGCATGAGGTCCAGTATGTTGGAGCCTCTAGGGGCACATTCACTGTTTTGTCAAGGATGTTTGTATTTGCGAAGAACAGGAATCTCTATTCCTGTAGATTGAGGTCGTGTAGGATTCCCAGTCTATAAATGGGTAATTAGAATCTCCCATGAGTAGGGTGTTAGACTGGATGGTAAGTCTCTCCAGTAGGTCAAAGTTTGCATTGTAAGCTTCTTGACATGGAGGAAAACCTCTAGCTGGCTAGGATATATAGGTCGAATTACCTCAACTACTCCTACTCAACCAACTCTCAATAGCGCATAAACTCTACTACCTCGCTGACAAAACCCCAGAACTTCAAAACTTAATTCTCCCCTACACCACTACCAGGACCCTAAGATCTAGTCATCAAAACCACATAAATGTCATCAAACACAAAAATGATGCAGATAAATCTCTCTTTGCCTGCACCATCGCCAGAACTTGGAACTCACTCCCAAGCCACTTAACTTATTTCACCACTACTTCCCAATTTAAAAAACTTCTCAAAACCCACTACATATATAACTGGCATTGCACATGTTGCTCCCCAGGCTAGGCCATATCACTGCACTGGTGCTAGACTTCTGCTAGGGATCAAATGGTTGCTCCCTATGTGCTGTTGCTAGAAATCTGCTTAGTATCAAATGGTTACTACCCAACTTAATAAAAAAAAAAAAAAAAAAAAAAAAAACAACAACCAAGGGTTATATCCTTTATACTTATATTAATATTGGCTTTCTGTCAAAAATCTGCTAACTATTTTTCAAATATACCCAATGTTCTCTTATGAGATACTATTTTTGTACCTATATGTGTGCTTGGAGCCATCTGCACTCAATTGTATTCCTTATAGGTATCCTATATGTATATTATTACTATGTTTCCTTAGATGCTGCTGTTATTCTCTGTGGAATTGTATTATTTGCTTGGATCTTTTCTACCCTTTTCTATCAATGGCCAGGCTTGTATCTGAATGCTGTCTTTCTGTATCCATCTGATTAGCTGCTTTTAGGTATCATATCCATAGATTTAGGGTTTAGGTTATTTATGCTGCAGTACCTATATATCATGGGTGATTGACATTTAAGCTGATGTTTTAGATTGTCTGCAATCTAACCAGTGCTTGTGGTGTTTGGGCTGTACCTCCTAGATCAATGTATTCACTGATGTGTTGTTACTCTGATGGAAGGATTTTCCAGTCCATTAATCACTCCTGCCTTCTGACCATTGATTTCTAGTTTAGGCTTTGTCTTATCTTGTCTTAAATGGGATAAAGCAGGTGTTATAGAACACAGCAGAACCAAATAGTACAGTTAATTAGTCTTTAGTTATCTCCTCCAACACAAGTACAGCCTAGCATTGTGACAAAATATCCACATTAGCAATTAAAACTGATCATTCAAAATAGAGACAGTCACAATGTAAGCATGTCCTATTGTGGAAGGCTAACAATAAATCACAAACAAATGAGAATAAAGCTCAGTAAGTAATATGTCAGAACATTATAGCTAGTGTTGAAAACTGTTTTGACATTTAGGAATAAAGTTAAAGCTAGAAATTAATTTGAACATCCTGTTCTAACTTTCAGCTTTGGTATGATTGACTTGCCACAAAAAGCATTGAACCAGTCAGACAAGAAAATAAGAAAAAGGCTTCATGGATACCAAATGATATATAAAAGCAGTGCATACCAAGATTATGCATCCTTTATTCTGAAGTAGGTAGGAGCTCCTCCTTCTTGAAATCTGCACTTGTGGGACTGATTGCATTGCATACATATTTGCTGACCTCATCAGATCCAAACATAGTGAAATTTCTAAACCATGAAAAAAGAAGTCTAAAATTACAACTTTGCTTAGTTTAAAAGCAAACAAAACCGGGAAAGTCAGGCACCCCGACACTTTAATAAAACCAAATATGTCAAAATAACAACATAAAAGAATAAACCACTGACAAACAGGTCTGATTAAGCGCTTTTCGTCTAGTTTAGTAACTAGACTTCTTCAGATCACTAAAACAAAGTCAGGTTTTGCTTATATACTAACTCCCCCTCCCCTTTTACTTAATTGGTTAATTAGGGCGACAATGTTTATTGTCGGAAAAAAAACAATCCAAACAACTCTATAAAATTTTTAAACATTAAATATGATTATAAATTAAAGATGATTATAATAATAATACTACTAGTAGTAACTATGCATATGATAATGTTCTTTTAAACAGATGTTATAAAAAACAAGCAACAAACATCTTGTTAGATTGTGTAGCCTTGTACTGTGAAGATAAAATGTGATGATATTTGATAATGAGATATGGACCAACATTTCAGGAGGTACCAAAGTGTAACTTAAGCTTGTAGTTCTTTCTTTCCTATGCCTGTAAATACTGTGCCTACCCTATATTATCTAGTTAAGTTCTTAAGTCTTAGTAGACACTGTATAGAACAGTTTCATTTAGGCCTGGATAGTGGCAGGCATCCAACCGGATCTCCCACATGAGTTCCAGCTTCTCTAATAGTAAAGACCTTGGTCCAACCCTAAAATCTTTTGTTATGTGGTCGATGACTCTGAATTTGAAGCTATGGGTGGGGTTTAACTTAATATGATTTGCTAGTGCATTCTCAGTTTTCTCTTTTTTGATATTGTATAAATGCTCATATACCCACTCCCTCAATTTTCGGTCGGTCTTCCCGATGTAGAAACTAGTGCATAATTGGCATTGGGCTAAATAAACTACAAAATTAGAATTACAATTAAACCTGCCAGATGTTACGGTATAGTGCTGGTCTCTAATGTGAAAGGTATAACCAATGTCCACAAATTTGAAGTAATTACATGTTTCACACTTAGCCATACTGGGATGTCTCAGAGGGCACGTGTAGCAGGTTTCAAGTAAATCTTTTAAGTTATTCCACCTCATAAAGGTGAAAGAAGGAGTGGACCCTAATTTTGTCCGAAGGCCTGTATCATTACTAAGGAGATTCCAGTTCTTTTTTATTATAGCTTGTATATTCCTACTGTCCAAACTGAAAGTCAAGATAAAGCTACTAGGGGACGCAGTTGTCACTTGGTCCATATTCCTTGAGTCCATTTGGTAACTCAGGGATACTCTTCCTCCCAAAAATGGGTTATATATACCATTAGACCTTTTATCACTAATTTCAGTGATGATTTCTGAAATAAGATGCTTAGGATAGCCCCTGACCATAAACATATTGCCTACTTTTTCGCATTCCCTGATGAAATCACACTCGACTCTCACCATCTTCACAGCTCGCACTAATTGGCCCTTGATTACGGACTTTTTTTGGTGAAAGGGGTGTGCACTACTATAATGTAGATAGGTGTTCAAGAATGTATTTTTCCTGTATATTCTAGAAGTCAATCTTTTTCTAGCCCTGTCTTTTGTTAATTGTATATCAAGGTATACTATTTTGCCCTAAATGGAAGATTTATGTGAACTCCAAGAACTCAGCTGTTTGGTTCAAGTAGTTTACAAATTGCTCCACTTCCTCCAAATTACCCTTATGGATGACAAAAATGTCGTCCAGGTAACAGGTATAGAAGAAAATCCTTTCACGTATATTTTCCTTCTTAAAAATATACTCCTTTTACCAAAGTGCCATGACTGTGTTTGCAAAGCTGGCCCCACATGGGGACCCCATGGCTATCCCGATCTTATGCAGATTGTATTGGTTATCAAAAAGGAAGTAGTTGTTGGTTAATACTATATCCATCAAAGTACTCATTAATCTGATCTCTGCCCTAGGTACCCCTTCCTCCCCCCTGAGGAACCGGTCAATCCATTCAATCTCCTCAATCTGTGGGATAGAAGTATACAAATTCCTGACATCAATTGTCAGGAAGTTATAATCTTCTCGGTATGGGAGTTCATCTAGTTTAGATAGAAAAGTCCAGGAGTCCTTGCAAATTTGACCTTCATCCTTCAAGTATTTCTTCAATATACTATTTGCTACTTTTGCTATGGGGTAAGTGATACTTTGTCGAGCATCAACAGGCGGCCTCATTGGTGGGTCAGTCAAGGATTTATGGATTTTAGTGACACCAAAAAGAACTGGTGTCCTCGGGGCCAACATAGTTAAATAATTCAGAAGGGATGTGTCAATTAACTGTTCGATGAAAAGATCAAACAAATAGTCTTTTATTTTCTTATATGCCATAATGAATTAATTTAGACTGACTGAAACATATGTGCCAGTGTCCAAAAGCTTTGCCATTTTTTGGGCATACAAACTGTTGCCCATTATGACCAACCCTCCTCCTTTGTCTGGTTTTATAGTTCTTATTGGTAATTGTCTAAACTCAACAAAAGCATCCCAATCCTCTCTCTCTCTCTATGTTCCTCGTGTTTCGATTTACCATTCAATAAACTTCTAATATCAAGTTCACACATTTTTTTCAAATGTAGAAATTAGTAAGTTCCCGGGGGGGGGGGTTGAAAGTACTAGGTGTGTGACATTTTGATGTAGTATTCTGTTCTGTGTTGAAGAAAACCTGTAAATTAAGTTTCCTAATAAACATCTTAAAGTCAATAATAGTTTGAACCATGTTAGCTGACTTTGTTGGTACAAAAGATAATCCTTTAGCTAGTAGTGCTATTACTCTAGGATCTACTTCGAATTCAGAGAAATTATAAATATTGAAATCTCCACTGATAATGGTAATTAAATTAAATGAGGGTACATTCTGCCTAAATGATTCAATACTATTGTCTTCGTTAGCATTTTTATTCAAGTCTGAAGCAGCCTCATCAACAGGCAAAAGAGTGTGAAACCATCCAGCATATCAGACAAAATAAAGTTAGACCTAAACACTGTTTTGTTATTTTTGTTCACAATTGCTATATCAGACATGGCCGATGTCTCACTACAAGTAGGCAATAAACAGTTTGTGTAAACATTGCTTTCTTTGCCAAAGTCCGGAAACAACATAGGCCATATCAAAGGTGTAGGACTGAAGTGCTGGTAACTGTCTTTAAGTTCTGCTACCCCCCACCATGCAAAGCTCCAACATTCATATTACCCAGCCAGTTCTTAATCAAAACATTCCCCATCTTTCCATAAACTTGTTCCAACATCCCCTGTACCTTCTCCCTCAGAGTCTGTCTAACTATCTCAGACACCCTATAAGGGGCCTGCCTAATAGGCCTTTTGGGTCCTGTATCCACCTGGTGCTGCACCAGGTGGGTGCACCCTGGTTTCCCAGTGAACATGTCCCTACATTCCTGCAACACTGCTCGGATTTCTCGAACCTGGGTAGGAGATAGCTGCTGGAACTTTGCTACCCCTTCCACCAAGGTGTCAGCCCAGGCCTTACTGAGGAGATCAGTCCCCAGATCTCCCACAGCCTCTTCTTGCAATCCACTGCAAATGCTCAGCACAAGTGCCTCTCTATCATGGTAAGGTTTCATCATGTTAACATAGTACAATTTGTGCCCCTGCCATCTGCCTAGCAGTTCCACCATGTAGTTAACATCACTTACCTTTCTTACCACCTTGTAGGGTCCCTCCCAAGCTGCTTGCAGCTTGTTGTGTCTGACAGGAATGAGAACCATTACCTGCTGTCCCACAGCATACTCTCTAGCTCGAGCATTCCTGTCATACCACACCTTTTTCTGTTGTTGGGCTACTGTCAGGTTCTCCTGTGCCAAGCCCATGAGTTCCCTGAGCCTTGTCCTGAAGTTTAGGATGTATGTTACAGACTCCTTATGAGACTCACACTCACCTTCCCACTCATCTTGAATTAAATCTAGAGGTCCCATCACCCTGTGCCCATACAGCAACTCAAAGGGTGAAAAACCTGTGGATTCCTGGAGAACCTCTCTCTAAGCAAACAACAGATGGGGCAAATATTCGTCCCACTCCCTCTTAATCTGATCTGCAAATGCCTGTAGCATGGACTTGATTATAGAGTTTAACCTCTCAACAAGACCATTAGTCTGGGGATGGTAGGGGGTGGTCTTCATGTGCTTCACCCCGCAGGACTTCCACAGACAAGCCAGCAGGTCTGACATGAAATTGGCACCTCTGTCAGTCAGTATTTCTTTTGGCAAACCTACTCTGCTGAAAATCTCTATCAAAGCATTTGCCACCTTCTCTGCCTCAGTGGAGGACAAAGCCACTGCCTCAGGGTATCGTGTAGCATAATCCACTACCACTAGGATATACTTTTTCCCTCTGGAATTGGGGTACTCAGATGACCCACAATATCCATAGCTACCCTCTGAAATGGCTCCTCAATCACAGGCAAAGGCATCAAAGGAGCTTTCACCTTGTCTCCTGCCTTGCCAACCTTTTGGCACTGCTCACAGGTCCTGCAGTACCCTGTTGCATCTCTGCAAATTCCAGGCCAATAGAAGTTCTGCATAATACACCTCTTTGTATATTTTATGCCCATATGACCTGCAGAGGGAATATCACGGGCTATGGCTAGAAGTGCCAGATGGTAGGCTTTAGGTACAACCAACTGCTGTACTCTCTCACCTTCTAGCCCTCCCTCAGGGGTCCACTCTCTGTATAGTAACCCTTTGTCCCAGTATACAGATTCCCCCTTTCCTTAAGAATCAGGTGCCTCCCTAGCAACCTGCCTCAGGCCTTGCAATGTAGGGCCTGAGAGCTGAGCCCACTCAACTCTCTCCTTGTAGCCCTTCCCAGCTCCCCTTCCACAGGAAGTCTGGCATCCTCTGACAGTGGTGCCTCACTGTCAGCCTGGGTACTCCTACTCACCTCTACCTTTGCAGTCACTCTGTCCAAGGGATCATCAGTACCCACAAGCAGCTGTGGCTTACCTTCAGTCTCACTGCTACAGCGTAGCTCATTCCCTGAAGTAATTACCTCACCAATCCTGGCTGCAAGTATGCAGTCTGTCTGGGACTCCCCCAGGCTACCAGACTTATATGCTTGTCTCCTAGCCTGACTGTGTTTAATTGCATGAGCACATGGTATTGACTCATCCAAATCCTTCCCTCTCAGGACATCTGCAGGATGGTAGTTTAGCACCCCTGTTGTCTCAAGACAACCTACTATTGGCATTTTGTCTTTCCCACTTACTGGCTCCCTCACCTTTGGTTCCCCACCTTGCCTCTGTGGACACCTTTATGCCACATGGCCCCACTGGTTGCATTCAAAACATTTAACCCTAGCTCCTGGACATGTACCTGGACTAGTGGCTTCCCCTGCTACTGGCAGATGTTGTTGCAGTCTGTGCTGCCCACTTTGGGTTCCATTAGACCCGTGAGCAGTACTGGGGGTCCCCTTCCTGTGCAGGGCTTCCCTGGTTGGCAGGTATAGGTCTCCCTCCTTCCCCAACTCATCTGAAGTAGCACATTGTCTATCAGCTAACCAAATCCTCATGTCCTCAGACAAAGTGCTAAGGGCTTTTTCCTTCACCAAAAGGTCTGCCAGCCCTTCAGAAGTGGTGACCTGACATCCACTTACCCACCTATGGAAATAAGTGCTCAATTCAGCAACATATTCACACACACTTTCATCTGCCTTGCATCTATGCTCATGAAACTTTTTCCTATACATTTCAGGTGTTAGCTTAAACAGTTCTAAAATACATTTCTTTACAGCAGTATAATCAAAACATGCAACATCAGACATTTTGGACAGAACAGTTACAGCTTTACCATGGAGTAAGGGGATCAGCAACTGTACCCAGAGCCCTTGGTCAACTTCATACTGTTTACATACCCTCTCAAACATATGAATGAAACTATCAAAAGTATCCCCCTCTTTAAACTGCGGAAGAAATTTACTGACCTTTTGTGCTTCTGGGGTCCAGTTACTCCTTTCCCCATTACCTCCATTATTCTGGTGAAGAGTCAGCATCTGCTTGTCATGCTGCCTCTGCCTCTCTTGTTCCTCAGCTTGCAGATGTAACAGTTTCTCATTCTCCTCAGCCTGCAAATATCACAGTTTCTCATTTGCTTCTAATTCCACATGCCTGGCCTCCAACTCAAGTCTCTTTAGCTCCAGCTGGATTTTTAAGTCTACTGCAGAAAGGGTGAACTGTCCATTCTCCGAGGGAATTATATCTCCACTTCCAGTTTGATTGTCCTCCTGGTTGCTGTTTTCTGATGCAGCTGTAACCAAGGCCGCAATCAGGCTGCCTTAGTCAGGTTTCCATGCACCACTCCCCTAGCTTGGCACATCTCTGCCAGCTGGCTCCTTGTCAGCTTTTCTTACTCCTCTGCTGACATGCTGCCTGCTCACCCTGACTAACTAAGCTAACAAAAGAAATAAAACAACTGTGATCTGAACTCGGAGTATTCACTGCATGGCTGTTTTAGAGTACAAAAACACCTTCAAAGCTCACTGTACACAAGCTACAGGATTCACTCTACCCTCACCACTACAAGCCAATTAGTATTTGCCAGCTAATTAATATGTGATGTAGATATCCCACCTGCTGCCAAACAATTAATATGTGAGGATATCCCAACCACTGCCACCAGCTGATATGTGAGGTGGCTATCCCAACAACTGCCACCAATTAATATGTGATGTCCGTGCCCTGGCCCAGCAATCAAGGAGCCTTAATCCTCACCACTAGCACCAGAGAGGGGTATCTCATATAGGAGGAAAGGATAACAAATACACACAGTAAAGTGCAATTTCCCTTAAGAGCACACAGAGATCACGGTCAGTATGGGGCTGGTTACTCCCTTGCTCCCCAGGTCCCTAATAAGACTCCCCACTGGCGCAACTATAGGGTCCATATCTCAGCCTAGCTGGGCAAGCTAAAATCTCCAGCACCCTCTCTGCCCAACCAGTGCTTCATGTCCCTGTCCAAGTAGCTGACACACACACACTTTGAGATAAGTGTTTACACACCCACACAGACACTTCTGGGGAAGGTTGGCACAGGTTCTCCAGCTGTGCCCCTTTTACCCAGACTATGCGGTAGTACCACTTGCCACCACCCAGCTAATAATTATCAAAGGGTTGGGAGGGTGGCCTAATGGTTAAGGTGTTTGCCTTCCAAACACAAGGTGCAGAGTTTGAGTCTCACAAGGGATAATTGGTTAGGCTTACAATGCCTTGTAAGGACAGTTAGCCTAGTACTAACCTATGAACCTATGAATCAGCTACTCAAAGGCCCTTGAAAGAGTGTGCAATTATTACTGTGCAATATTATTATCCAATTGGTAGTATGACTTAGTCTCAAGGCTTATTAGAGTGACTTGGTCAGTAAACTCTATAAATATGCAATGTACTCTAGAATTTAAATTATCTAAACAAACACCAGCCACAGTTAAAATGTTTTAAAATATTTAATAATAAAGAATTAAAACCACAAGACAATACTTTCTACTGCACAGTCAGTGCTAGTCAAGAGTTCAGAGATCACACAGAAATACTTAAAATAAATCAGCAGTACAGTTCTGACATCACAGGAAAAACACAGTCTAATCTTTATAATCCTAGCTATTTCTACAAGAAAACACACTTTTAAAATAACTTACATAAGACAACAGGCAGAGTGCTGAGTTGGATGTTCAGACAAAAATGCTTAATGCCTTCTGGTTCTCTTTGTTTAAAATGAAACTGTAGTTCTGATACAACATTACATCATTTCACACCTTCCTGGTGTTCTCAGGCTGACAGAAACTGCATTTACATTATTTTCCATTTAGAGCAATAAAGGACATTCCATATGTAAATTCTGGTCACTAACCTTAGCCTTAAAACAATAGGCAAGAAGCCTTCATCTAGCCCGGCTGGAGCTGACTTTAGATCAAAGGGTCACAACATGCTTTTACTGGGTCAGTAGAGAGCACTGTTGCCACATTTTTGTAACAGCATTTATTTCATTTAAGACAACAAGCCTGTGATTCACATTCATATTTACAAATGATAGAATTATGTATAAAATTCCACCTGGCTAGGCTGGCAGCCTTCACCCATATCCACCAGTCTTCACACCAACAACTACTTCCTTTTCAATAACCAATACTATCTGCAAAAGATCAGGGTTGTCATGGAGTCCCCATGTGTGGCCAGCTTTGCAAACACAGTCATGATACTTTGGAAAAAGGAGTATATTTTTAAGAAGGAAAATGTACGTGAAAGAATTTTCTTCTATACCCATTACCTGAACAACATTTTTATCATCCATAAGGGTAATTTGGAGGAAGTGGTGGAATTTGTAAACTACTTGAATCAAACTACTGAGTTCTTGGAGTTCACATACATCTTCCATCAGGATGAAATAGTATACCTTGATATAGAATTAACAAAAGACAGGGCTGGAAAAAGATTGACTTCTAGAATACACAGGAAGAATACATTCTCAAACACCTATCTACATTATAGTAGTTCGCACTCCTTTCACCAACAAAAGTCGTAATCAAGGGCCAACTAGTGCAGGCTGCAAAGATTGTGACAGTCGAGTGTGATTTCATCAGGGAATGTGAAAAAATAGATAATATGTTTATGGTCAGAGGCTATCCTAGGGACCTTATTTCAGAAATTATCACTGAAATTAGCCATAAAAGGTCTAATGGTATATATAACCCATTGTTGGGAGGAAGAGTAGCTCTGAGTTACCAAATGGACTCAAGAAATATGGACCAAGTGAAAACTGAGTCCCCTATTAGCTTTATCTTGACTTTCAGTATGGAGAGTAGGGATATACAAGCTATAATAAAAAATAACTGGAATCTCCTTAGTAATGATACAGGCCTTCAGATAAAATTAGGGTCCACTCCTTCTTTCACTTTTAGGAGGGGGAAAAACTTAAAATATTTACTTGAAACCTGCTACACGTGCCATCAGAGACATCCCAGTATGGCTAAGTGTGAAACATGTAATTACTACAAATTCATGGACATTGGTTATACCTTTCACATTAGAGACCAACACTACACCATAACATCTGGCAGGGTTAATTGTAATTCTAATTTTGTAATTTATTTAGCCCAATGCCAATTTTGCACTGGTTTCTACATCGGGAAGACCGACCGAAAATTGAGGGAGTGTGTATATGAGCATTTATACAATATCAAAAAAGAGAAAACTGAGAATGCACTAGCAAATCATATTAAGTTAAACCCCACCCATAGTTTCAAATTCAGAGTCATTGACCACATAACAAAAGATATTAGGGGTGGACCAAGGTCTTTACTATTAGAGAAGCTGGAACTCATGTGGCAGATCCGGTTGGATGCCTGCCACTATTCAGGCCTAAATTAAACCTGTTCTATACAGTGTCTACTAAGACTTAAGAACTTAACTAGATAATATAGGGTAGGCACAGTATTTACAGGCATAGGAAAGAAAAGAACTACAAGCTTAAGTTACACTTTGGTACCTCCTGCAATTTTGGTCCATATCTCATTATCAAATATCATCACATTTTATCATCACAGTACAAGGCTACACAATCTAACAAGATGTTTGTTGTTTGTTTTTTATAACATCTGTTTAAAAGAACATTATCATATGCATAGTTACCATAAGTATTATTATTATTCTAATCATCTTTAATTTATAATAATTTTTAATGTTTAAAAATTTTATAGAGTTGTTTGGAGTGTTTTTTTTTTCAACAATAAACGTTGCGGCACTAATTAACCAATTAAGTAAAAGGGGAGGGGGAGTGAATATTTAATCAAAACCTGACTTTGTTTTAGTGATCTGAAGTAGTCTGGTTACTAAACTAGACGAAAAATGCTTAATCAGACCTGCTTGTCAGTGATTTATGCTTTTATTTTGTTAATTTGGGTTCCTATCAGAAGACCGAAGACGCATTTTGTCGAATGCATTTTGGTCAAACTTCAAATGATGAGAACGCAAAATGATGAAGCGGCATATCAGCAAATTCTTTCCCTGGGAAAGAAGTCACTTGGCCGCTTCCATCACTTTGCCAGTATCGGCACTGTAGTGTGATCTCGGAGTTGGTATATTTAAGTATGGTGTGTATGGGGTGCACAGCCCCCCACGTTGGGCAGTGTGGGGGTGAAGCCCCCCACTTTATGTAATGTTTGAATGTGTTTTTTTTTTTTTTTGTTGGAACAGTGATTTTTTTTTTCCTGGGAAAAAAAAATCGCTGTTCTGGTAGTTCGATGTGTTGTGACTTCGAACTTTTGAGTTCGATATAACAATGTTCGATCATTTGATCATTTGTTGTTATAATATAGACCCATTATTTTAACAGTTTTGGTTTTATTAAAGTGTCAGTGTGCCTGACTTTCCTGGTTTTGTCTGCTTTTATTCATCAGTTTGGTCGTGCCGTTTTGTGCTTTTTCATCTTTGCTTAGTTTAGCAGAAGCATTTCTGAACAAAGCAGGAATGGAAATCAAGCTAGAAGTAGACAGAAATTCGACAGCAAGTGAGAGTTCTGAAAAACAAAAGAAAGTGTATAAAGAAAAGGATCAGATAAGAAGGAAAGAACATTGGAAAGTCCACAAATATAGTGGCAAGTATAGAGATCTTCTGAAACAACCTCATGTTGACCAAGATTTGTTAAACAAATAAGGAGAGGTGAACTGAAACCAAAAGATGAAATTATAATAATGGCTGCCCTAAACAGTGGATTACATACATGTTAGCTTACAAAGTCTATAGAGCAAGTGGGAGAAATAGAGCAGTGTAGGTTCTGTAAAACAGAACTGGAAACAGTTGCACATCTTGTTGCTGAGTGTGATATACTTATGGTAGATAGCCTGTATACTGAAAGATACAATAATATGGTAAGATTGTTGCTTTGGGGATTGTGCAAACACTACGATACAGATATAGTTCAGAAGCATTGGAAATATGAACTGCAAAGCATTATAGACAGTGTTAAAGTTTATATTACATAGGAACCCTCATTGCAAACAGTTCAGAAATAGATACAAGAAAACAATATATACTAGTCCATGAAAAAAGACAAGAGTAGCATCGATCATTGAAATTGTGATTGCAGTGTCTTACATACAGTGAGACATGAAGTCATAAAATAGCAGGATTTGCAAGGCAGAAAGAAAGCAATGTGGATGGAGACCCTCACAGTTCAAAATGTCAATAGTAGTAGGAGTGACAAGACTAATAAAATAGAATTTACAATTGTACCTAAGGATGCTACCCAATACATGTAACCCCATATGAACTGCAGAAAGAGGTGATTCTGGGCACATTGCAAGTGCTGAGAAAAACGCTTTTGGCTAACATGAAAGACTGAAACAATATTAATTTAATGAACTGTCACCTGATTTAAGAAAGAGGTCCATTCCCATCATGGTATTAGAAAACTAAAACACCTGTGGCTCAATTCTAAAAGACTTGCTGTCATTATAAGTGACTTATTCCAGTATATTACACTGAATTAAGTCACTTACACCGAGAGGAAATCTTTTGGAATCTGGTCCCTGATGTAAGGATTTGTATAGCTAGGTCTTACATCAAAATAAGTCATTTACACTGACAGCAAGAACAAGGAGGCTTCATGCTCACCAAATGATTTATAAAAATCATTGTATATCAAGATTATATAGTCCCTGTTCTGAAGGAGGGATTGGCCTCCTTGAAATTGATTACACGTATTGATCTGCAATTGTGGCACTCCACACATATCTACTGACCTCACAAGACTCAAACATAGTGAAAGCTTTTGAAACACAAGGAGAATAAATCTAATATGACTTTTCTGCTTAATGTAGCAGAAGCATATTGGTGTCAAGCAGGAATAGAAATAAGACCAGAAGTAGATAAAAATCAGGCAGCTACTGAATATGCCAAAAAACAAAAGAAAGAATATAAGGTGAAGGACCAGATGAGAAGGCAAAAATGTGGAAAATGCATAAATATAGTTGCAAGTATAGAAAACATTTGGAAGAACCTCATGTTGATCAGGAACAAATGCAGGAACGGGTGAGGATAGGCAAATTCAAACCAAGAGATGAAAGGATACTATTGGTGGCACAAGATAGTGGGCTACGTACATGCTGGTTTACAAAGTCCATTGAACATGTGGGAGAAACAGACAAATGTAGGTTTTGTAAAACTGAATTGGAAACAGTCGCACACCTCATTGCTGGTTGTGACATACTAATGGCAGAAGGACTGTATACTGAAAGGCATAATAATGTGGTGAGACTGTTGCAATGGGGATTGTGCAAATATTATGGTATTGAAGTGGTTGAAAAACACTGGAAACATGAACCACAAAGCATCATAGAAAATGATGAAGTTTATATCACATGGGATCACCCATTACCAACAGTTCAAAGATAGATGCTAGAAAACCAGATATAGTGGTCCATGAAAAGAAGACAAAGGTAGCATTGATCATTGAAATCTCCACTCCCAGTGATTACAGTGTGTTTGTGTACAAAGAGGCACAAAGTCATACAATATCAGGATCTGCAGACAGAAACAAGAGCAATGTGAAAGAAAGATACCCAGAGAGTTCCAGTAGTGATAGTAGGAGCAGTGGGTCTTATAAAAAAGAATCTACAATTGTATTTAGATATGTTACCAATCCATATAACTGCATACAAATTGCAGAAGGAGTCATTACTGGGCACATTGCAGGTGCTGAAAAGAGCACTTTTGTCAGACATCAATGACTGAAACAATACTAATGCCATGAGCTTTAGTTGTACTTTGACTTAGGAATGGGGTCCATTCCTGTCACGGTATTAGAAACGCAAAAGATTTGGAGAAATTAAAAAAAGTAAGTTTGGAATCAGGGCAGGATTACACAGGAGTAAATCTTTCACTTAGACAAGTGAACCTGACAATATGAAAATATCATTTATTGCAAAATTAAAAAAAGATCAAAAACTATCAAGGAGTTTTAAAAGCACTTAGAAATATTAAAAGTAAATCAGTGTTAAAGTCACATATACTGACCTACATGGAAGATTACATTACTCAGGAGTAAAACCAGGATGTTCACATTTGTGTACTAAACCTTCCAATACAGTGCATGACTCAATATATTCTACAGGCCAAATTACTCCTAGCAAGTAGATGGTAGCGCAGTTCTGCACTGCTGTGGATAGAGTCACCTCTTTTGTTGGCCTGTTTGTATTGTATTCAGTGGCACAATATAATAGGAGTGATTCTGGCAGCTGCCCAGGACTCTTGGGTCCAGGAGAGCCCATGGCTGGCTGGCTGCATTCTGTCACAAGATATTTTTGAAGTGTATCTTTTTCTGAACACATTGCATATGTCAGCAGAAGCAATCAGGTAAACACACCACAGGCAACCCATGAGCACTGTTTGCTTAAGTGACTTGCTCAGTCATACAGCAGAAAAAAGGTAAAAAGACTCATACCCTGCACCCGTGATTACTGGAAGTAGCTCATTAAGAGATTAGCACCTTAGTTCACTGCACTAACTGCCAGACGTCTGTTAACTTTATTTTCTGGTAAATCGCTGAGGAGTACAGTTAGTCAGTAATACCACTCATTAGAGTTTCATAGTTCTTATCATTGAAAATGCATGCTGACACAAAACCTATTTTACTCTTATCTGTCCCTGATTTTGTGGACCCTATCTGGTTTTGCCTCATATTTATTCCCTTTCTATAAGCCTCTTTTTCTGCTAAATCACTGAGGATTGCTGTCAGTCAGTAATGGTAGTCATTAGAGTTTAATAGTTTTTATTGCTCAGAAAATGCACGTCTATCTAATTCCTGTAGTTCTGTTAATGTTTTAAATGAATTAGTGGTGCTTGGTACCTAAGGGTCCGAGTTGTTAATGAAGTGTGTCCTGTAGTCAAAAATACATGGTCTGAATCTGTTCACCCCCCACTTCCCTACTGTGTGACTTGAGCAAGTCAGTAAACCAGACATTGCTCCCGGGTCAATCCTGAAAAAGTACACCTTCCCCGTAGGTTTACTTGGTTAACAAATAGGTGAAATAAAGGAATATTTAACATTTGTCCCTTTTAAGGCAGTTGCCCTCTCATTGTTTTTTGGCTTTGTCCAGAACTCTTGATCAAAGAAATTGAGTAGTATTTTGGCCTGATTCTGCAAAATTTATGGCATTCTGGCATATTATCACGGATTGCAGTAACTAAATAATTTCAGGCATGCAAGTTTCAGACTTTGTATCCCTCATAAAATGGTTGCAAATGCAAAGCTTGTTTGTCTAGTAACTTTCTAAGTATTTGAGAGAAACATTTAAAATCTGTTCTGGAATTGGGTCTTCATCTCTGATTCTTGAGTTAAGAACTTGAGAAAACAGAGGGAATTTGCAGTTGGTTGCACTGTCTGATTCTGATAGCAGTGACCTGAGATATATTCTGGTCTATTATTTATGAATTCATTCACTTGATCTCAAGCAAATATCTGAGGTGTGTGCTGTCTTGCAAGGGGCTATAATCGGTTTGTGTGTGTGTGTGTGTGTGTGTGTGTTTGTGTGTGTGTGTGTGTGTGTGTGTGTGTGTGTGTGTGTGTGTGTGGCTGTTTTTTGTGGTGCAGGGTTTGGTTCGATCCCTTCAACCTTTATTAGTCTTCTTTATGACTTTGATCAAGTGACTTCACCAGGCCATGTGCCTGGACTGCCCATAAAAAAGGACACTCGGATTGAGCAGACTGTCAAAGTCTGTTAGCCAAGACATTACACATTTAACTTTTGAATTCTTGCATCCTTGATATGGCCATTAATCAGTGCTATATTATGCACTATTTGACTATAAATCCCAGCTCATCTCTTGTATTTTAATAGGTTTTTGGATGCATTTTCATTAATTGTGAGTTTCAAGGGAAGAAACATTTACTGTTTTTTAAATTAAATATGTTTAAAATGTAAGAGTGTTTTTTTTAAATGATAGAATATTGGTATGGCTGGAAGGGGGCTGGTTAATTACCCTGCATAGGCCTCCAGCTCTGCTGACACTGGAGGTGCATGCTGCAACAGTACAATATTGTCAGCCATTCAAGTAGAGCATATGTATATTGAGTGTGTCAGAGGGGATAGACATTCTTGATAACAGGGGAGATGTAAGGAGGTGAAAAATGAGATGTAACTATCCTAAAAACATATAAGTCCCCATCCCCATCAAAAATAAAAAAAAAGCAACAAAAAAAAACAGTATGTTTTATGTAGTAATATTTATTTTTGTGTGACTTGTGAGTTGTTGAATAACTGCTGCTGCAACATCTATATTATATTGAATTGTTTTGCTTTATCCATTGCACTAAAGAATGAACTAATTCACTAAAAGACCTGAAGTGTGAAATATAGTTGAAACATGTTACATTTTAATGTATCTTTACTGTACCTCCTTTACCATCTCTAGTAACTGTAAAGAGGGTTGACATTTGTCAGGTCATTGTAGTCTGCATTATCTGGACTGATGATCACAACTGTCTGATCTTTGGCATCCATTATGCAGTCATTGTTTCATATTACTGTAATACATTTTCCTCTACAAGATCAGATTGTTTAGGATTTCTGCATTTAGTCAAAATCTCCTACTTTGTCTGGCAGTTAGTGCTGAGGACTAAAGCTCTGACTTGTTAATGATCTGCTTCCTGTGCAAAGCATCCAGGGTTTGAATCTTTTCTCCTTCATTTATTTATCACATGACCTTGATCAAGACTCTTAGCCAGTCATTTGGGAATTTGGGCTAAACTACTTAAGGGTCTCCTGGACTGCATGTCTAGTAACTAACAATGAACCCATAACGGATTTTTCCTAGTTATTCTCTCTTTCATAACTGATCTAGTTCAGGAAATGTTCTGGCAATACCATCATCACACCAATTTGTAATGCAACATAAAACGGACCATTTGTTCTTCAAGGGCAGCAGGTACTGCATTTGTAGGTGGAGCAGTGAACTTCAGAATTGTTTAGCAACAGCAATATCAGTACTTCTAATTGTTCTCTTAATGAGGAATTATTCAGATGACTTATTTCTACTGATATTGTACATATTGACTTAATATACATTATCAGATGGTTAATATATTTTATACTCCTCATAAATACTCTTCCATTTAAACTGTACTACACATGATTATGTTTCATGGTATGATGGTAGTGCTTTTTATACAATATCATGAAGTTCATCCAAAACTACCAATAAAGTATATTTTACGTATTTCTTTATAACAGTAAGGGGTGTACTCAGTTAAATGGCAATTAGTGCTGATGGGGGAAGAGTGGCTACCTATGGATGAAAGTAACTTACTTTTTTATCATTTGTTCATCTTTAAATAGCCTTTAATCTGACTTTGCAGGGCAAGTCTACAGGTATGTGTGAATTAGTTTGGAATAATTTACTATGGCCACTGTATGTGTTAAATAAACTTGAAATATGTTACTTTGGTTATTATTTTTGTCATTATTTTTGATACAATATTTGAGAAGGATGCAGTTAGCAATGTAGCTAAAATTGCTGTGTTTGGGGGGTGTATGTGGATAAAAATGACTGTCTCTGCTGAGCTGATAAAGTTAAACAGTTACTAATCTGTCTTTGCAAGACTAGTGTGTATTTGTGTAAGGTAAATTGGAATGCATTACTGTGGACATTTTTATCACAATTCGAAATGTTATGTGTAGACAGTCACTAAAGTGACTGTAACTGATGAGTACAGATATCGATGGATTATAATGGCAGTAGTTTGAGTGGCCTTTTATGGTTGAAAAGCTCTGCAATGGGTGTTTTTTTTTCAATATTAGTTACATTTTGTTTCACTGTTTACTGGAAAAATATTAAAATCTACAAATGCAAAACATACTGTTAACAACTATTGCTGCATTACAGAAGAAATATAATTTAAAATAATCCAAAGTTGATTCCAAAAGGAATACATGCATTTGCGCATTGTCCTAAGATGCTGTGTCGGGGGAAGTATGATTTTAAAACAGTAAAGGGCCGAAGGTACCTTTAATCTATCACTGACTGTGTTTAATACTTTAATAACTGTGGATGATACATATGTGAATTGTTTTATATTTTATAGCTAAATACCCTACTTCACTTTCACACACAGGAGAAAACTCTGCTTGTATTCTGCTCACACACACCTCCAGCTATTTTGTCATATTCTATAACATTTGTGGATATATAGTGACCCCATAGTGCTTGGTGTTTGGTTCATTGGAGGTTACTAGGCCAAAAATACTAGCCTTCCAAAATCGTGTGCACACAAAGGATTCTTAAATCTTGCATAATGAAAACTGTTCATTCTGATCAATGTCCTAAGAGAGAGAAATGCAGAATATGGCCTTTTTGGGCTGTAATATAAGTCCAGTCTGTGCCTAATCAAGCTTTTTAAATGACAATAGGTAGTACATTTGATAACTGAACATACACCCCTTAAAGAGTGAATGTTCATTACAATACTAATCTTTGGAATACTATACTTACAAGACCATATATTTTATGCAGAGTTTTCTTTGTTGGTCCAGTAGAACATCACTCATTTTCCAGTGAATGTGAACCATTTCAGCATGCTGTGCAGTAATCTGCGAGCATACTGGGACTGGCTGTAGAGGTACAACAGAGGAACAGAAGAGAAACTACCACACTAAATGATGATAACTTATGTAGGGCTGGCCTCCAGGTACAAGGCTTTTGCTCTTGACAATGCCATTGCCATCCAGGATTTTACTAGTGCCCCAGGGGTCAGAGAACTAACCATTTAGATATGATATATTTCTGATTATGTGAGGCATAGATGGAGTTTAAATCCTAGCCTAACAACCAAATATGGGAAGAACAGTGACATGGACTGACAACATATATGAAGAAAATATCTTACCTAGCATCAGAGAGATTGTCTCTTGGGGCTCACCACTAGCAACCAACAGGTTAAAATAAAAGAAAGCACATACAAGTCTTATTTGATATTCAATGTATGTAGCTTGGCCTCATGATCATAAATGTAATGCACACTTCTGTCCAGGGTATGATCTTTCAACTTTCCCCAGATTACATTGGGCACAGGCCACCTTAAGAGCTGAGTCTTTGATCTAGCTCCCCAGGCCTTTTTCCTCATTACTGTCTTTTTCCTCACTACTCACCCCCCTCTCTCTCTCCTGTGAGCTGCAATGTCTTCTAGTACCTCTTACCCACAGTAACTGCCTTTCATGCAAGTTGCTATTTACACACATACACACACACACACACACACACACACACACACACACACACACACACACACACACACACACACACACACACACACACACACAGTTCCTATGGAAGGCTGGTAGAACTTTTGATTTTCCTACAACGTTCTTTCTGACACAGTAGTACTGGCACCTCTCTGGATGACCAGGGGCCTCCAGTTACCTGCTGTTCACGATCAAGCCAAATCTGAAATTATACACATTAATATCTACAATATTAGTAGGCTCAAATGATCTAGTGAAGTGGAGATGGAAGCCACCACAGCTTGTTAACGTAGAGTGGTAAATGATAGCCCTTCTTTCAGGTAAAGGATATCAATTATACATCTTTTTTTTTTTCTTAAACAAGAAACAATGGCACAGCTGTAACAAAAGGACTAGCTGCAAGAGCTTAAAAATCAATAAATGAACTTTACTTAAAAAATATGGCAAACAGTACAGTTACAAATTAAATATGCAGCAGAATGAGAAAGTGCACATGGAAAAATAAAATAATATTCACTTAAACATACAGGGATATTTAAAGAAAACATCTACCTAAGCTAGCTACATACATCTAAATGACTGTAGCTTAAAGAGCACTGAAACATTAATGTTACAAGTTCCTAGAAGACAACAGATAGACATTACAGTTAACAAACTTACATGGAAGTGGCCAACCAATATCTTCCAAGCAAAAACAGGATAGGATAAAGACCAGTCTGAAATATTTATACACACTTCAGGTTATCTTTTGTATTCTGCTCTCCAAAAACCATTACATCATTTCCTTTTCAGAAAAGATTATGTTATACCTCATTGGAAAAACATGATATTCCACCTTAACCATAGTATATGCGATGGAATAGATCTTTAGGAGCAATACTAGTTACAGCAGCAGTTTCCCACAGCAAAAATAACTAAACCAATTCTGTCAGCTGTAAAGGACAAGGGCATAATTACACCAGCCCAGAGACAATGCAGAGGATCTCCGCTTACATTTTAATGTTTTTCACAGTTGTAAACAGCTACTTCTTTGAAACGGACTGTGATTACATTTTATTACCTGCTATCACAGAAGGTGCCATTGGTTATATTTTGCATTTAAAGCCATAGATGGATGTCTTTTTCTTCTTTTCTTCTCCTTTTACATTTCCAAGAGAAAAGGCCCCATTATTACATGCATTTTACCAGTAGAAACTAAGAAAGAAAGAAAAAATATAATATCTTTAAATCAGTTTTCCTTAGCCTGCCATCAACCCCAGGACCATGTACACACTGATGGTCTGTTCTCACATTCAGGGGACATGTGGCACTCTCTGAAGTGGTAGTGCTTCCTAATTAATGAAAGTAGACACTGCCATTTCACATACATGCAAATCCATGGGATAGAGTTTGTTCCTGCTTTAGGCTAGTATGTATGGCAGTGTATATGTGTCAGCCTGATATGGAGAACGGCATGCAGGAATAAGGTCAGAAGTCATATTTAAAATTATAATCCCACCATATCTCTTTCAAGCTAAAAAGAACCCCTCATCCTGTCATAACACCCATGGTGCAGCTGCTGTATCTGGAAATGGTTTCAGCAGGGCCACGGAGCTGGAAAGGATTTGGTGGTAATCTGGGAGGTCAGTTACCAGACCAAAAGGTAGTGCTATAACTAAAATCTTTATGACATTGGATGTCAGTTACTAGGCTTGTGCCTGGGTGGAAAATCTACAACCTTTGCAAAATCATACAGCATCTTAAAAGCATCATAGAGCTGTCTCTTCACAGAGACAGAGACATGGTCCAGTTGTAATGATGCATTGTTTTGACAATTTGCAGACACTGTAAGGAATTCTAAAGGAGACATTGGCACACTGTGCTGACTATTGCCCGTGCTACAGTTCACACTAATATAATGTGCTGACCACTTTCACTAAAGTTCATTGTTCACCTGGCAGAATCCCTGAAGAACTACAGATATAGCCTAACATGAGCACACAAAGCCAGCATAGGTTTGGGAGGGTATAGCAATGTTAGCTCTGAGAATGAAGGCATGGGATTTAATCCATCAGTCATGAGAACAAATGCAGCAGCAGCCATGAGGCCAGCTGCTCTGAAATAGTCCATATGAGATGAATAAAGGATTAAGCAGCAGTTAGAGCTACAATCCTTTTCTTTGCTGAGGAAATTAACTGTTTCCAAGGGTCACATCCTGAGCAAAGAAGGGAAGGAAATGAAGCAGGTAGGGAAACTGCTACATTATGCTGCAGGAATTTTCCAGTTCTGTTGCTGTCAGGAATAACAAATGTAGTTACATTATATGGCAACAATGGCAATGAAACTTTTAGGGACTTTACAGAGAGTCATCCATAGCTTCAAAACTTTTATGATATTACTGGCCTGTAATAATCACTTATGCATTTATCATGCTGCTTGTAATAATATACTTATTGTAGAGGTGACTCAAAGTCAGACAAAATAAAGAACTCAATTCCAAGATGCATGTTAGAAGTATAATTACTGTATTACACAACTCTTTCTCCAGTGTCTGCTGTACTTGTTTGAAAACCTGACTATAATTAGCATCCTTTTGCCAAAAGCATTGTGATGTCTGAAAAGTCCGTTTTGTTTGAAGGTGCCTGGCACCTCTTCTCACTGAGTTTTGCATAAAAATGTTGGGACACCATGACTGGAAAGTTGGACTCAAAAGGGTCTGAGAATAATTATCTGTATCTCAGTCACAACTGCAAGCTACCTGTAAATGATTTTTGTTAGAGTAAAACAAGAATCTGGGGAACCGTCAGTGTGACTACTTCCAGCCTAAAACAGGATATAAACTATGAAACATATGTGGCTACCTGTGGCAAACTAAAACTCTCAATTTTGGGACAGTTTTAAGTAAATGTTTAAGAATATGAATGACTTTTTTAAAGGCATGGTTAAGGGTCATTTCACAGAAAGACAGGCTCACAGACACTTCAGCTATAGTAACTCATATTTATATATATCTGTGTATATGTGTGTTGGGTTTGGAGCTCCTCACATTCTCCATATAGGAGGTGGTATCATAGCACAACCCTAGTTTATATAATCACGTCAAAAATATTGCATGATTTTCACTTTAACAAGGCAGTAAATGAACATTTTATTCAGCATTATGGTCAGCCTAGTGGATCTTTGATTAATATTTCTGCCTTTCAGCTCTTGGGTCAATGGTATTATGCAGACATCTGGTCACTGTCTGTGTGGAATTTGAATGCCCTACCCTTGTCTTAATGGACATGTTTTTTTGGATACTGTATTTTTTTCCACTTTCCAGAAACATGTTGGTTGATTGGCTATACTGCCTTGTCCCGGGATTGCATTTGCTCTTACACTTGTGGCCTAAGTTGCAGGTAGAAAATTTTAGAGAAGGAACAGTTCACTTAAACAGTTAAACATATAAAATTAAACAGCAATAGCTATGATACGTTAGTTACTAAAAAATATTACATGTAGGGCTATGCAGAGTGATTTTTTTTCTTCATAGCATTCTTCTACTTTAACAAGTTTTTTTTGTGATTGTGGAAGGCAAGTCCTTCCCATTTCAAAACCTCTGATAAAATATATAGGGTCTGTATCACTTTGCTAATCGTTGAACTGAAATCAGCAAAAGCTCATTTAAATGAATGACCGGTCCAGCCAAAAATTTCCTAGGGAAAAAACTAGTAGGCCAGCTACCGACCAGAACAAATACAACATTTTAAACCCTGCAAAGTGGGAGGCTTTATCTCCCACACCCCCAAAAGCCCCTCACACCCACCCCTAACTATATATATATATATATATATATATATATATATATATATATATATATATATATATATATATATATATATATATATAAAATCCCCGATGATGGCCAACCACATCCTTTCCCTAGGAAATTTTTTACTGTAATGATCATTCGCTTAATTGAGCTTTCACTGAATAGGGTTCGACAAATAGTGATTTGCTCAATTAAGCGTTTGATAAAGTGATGTAGACCCAATATATAGCAATGACCACATTTTCACATCCATTTATGTCACTTTGTTAACGTGATTCACACAGTTGAAACGAATTGTACTTAATGGAGGAAAACCCTTCAGAACAGAAATCTAGTGCTTGCTTATTAAGAGTAACCAGTTAACAGTTCTGGGAGGTAAGAAGAAACCAGAGTACTCAAAGAAAACCCACGTGGAAAAGTGGAAAAGAAGAAAACTCCACCTACACAGCAGTCATGTCACAAAACTGAACCAGAGTCTCTGGATCTAAAAAGCCATGTTACTAGCTACTGTGCCACCTTTTTTCTTATATCTCAATAATATGCAGTAAGTTGTTTTCTACTGATTTGTCTTGTACTGTTTTGATATAGTATTTCAGTAAATGTGGTTACACACTGGGCAGCATACTCATTTCACATTTCATATGTGTGACCTATGACCACATCTATAATCTTACATCTTTTCTATAATATTCCCATTTTCTACCTGGTTATTGATGGCAGCATCTCTGATTAAGTTTTGCAGCTTTAAGTGTTTTCATATTCTTTGTTATCCCATGAGACTACATACATTACATGTGACGCATTTCACGTATATATATATACCTGCATGTGATGACTTTTTTTCTGATTTTATTGCGGTACTTGCTGATGTTTTCTGTTTTTCATTCTTGTGACATGCTCCACACATTGTCTCCACTAGTTTGCTTAGGTAATAAATAGACTGATTGATTACCCAACTTACCAGTGCAAGAGGAGCATATGAAATAAGTGATGGAATATATGAAGATTAGCAACTGTATTATATGTCATGAGTGCTACACATGGAATGACATAAAGTCTAACTGCATCTGAATTTGAAGAAAGGAATCTGAAGCAGAATTCAACCTTAGTATTGATGTAGGGGATCAAAGCCTCAATACCTACTGTGCAGGGGGTGGCTTTACCCTCTAACCCCCTTTTTAAATGTAATAATCTCTGAAAGAGGAATGTTCACTAAAGTGATCTCATTTAAAAAGAATGCAAGGGGGATGCAAGGGGTCCTTACTTACTACTACTAGATACACACACACACACACACACACACACACACACACACACACACACACACACACACACACACACACACACAAACACTCACACACAAACACACACACACGGACATAAATATATGCATCCTTTATTTTCTTTTGAGTAGCTAAAACCTCTTTGCTCTTTCAAAATAGTTTTTGCCATCTGCAGATCCTTCTTGCTGCTTAATGCAGCACTCATCCTTTTGTTTTTATAAAATATTATAGTCCCATATTCTTTACTGACCTTCTCTGTCAGCCTTCACTTTTAGCCTTTTGTCTTTTTCTTGCTGTTACTGATAAATAGTCTCCCTGCAATTCACCCTGTCAGCTCCTTTCAGGAATTTGAAGGCTTATGGCACATCTGCCCTTTCTTGAGAGATATGAGCAGACATCTATTCCATATCTTTCATCTGTCCTCAGGAGATTTACTTACCCAGCCTTAATCATTGGTTCATTCTGTACTGCACTGTCTGTTTTGTGCCTCAGTGGAAATAGTTTTCAGATTTGCCATTTCTCTACTTACTTTACACACCCAGGGCATGTTAGTTACATGATACAGATTTTTTAAGAACATGAAAGGACCCTTTTATCTATTGGCCAGGTAAACATTATATCCTGTTTTAGAGGACATGGACCAAAACAGCTAAAACTTTCTAAGCCGGTTGCGTGCAACTTCAGGCCATTTTCCAGAAAGCAGATCATCTATGCAGAGTAGTTTTCACTAGTATACCACTCAGTTGTCCCTGATTATGCAGAACATCCTTATTTTGCCTTGTATTATTTGTTTTGTTTTTGCAAACTTTTTGGCTTTCTTGTAAATTATCGAGGATTGCATTTAGTCAGTAATGTCATACATTAAAGTTTCATGGTTCTTATTGTTGAAAAAAATGCATGTAGATACAAAATCTATTAACTTTGAAAATGAAAAAAAAAAATGTAAAAATTGTCTCTGATTTTTGTCCTTTGTCCTCACATTAGTTTTGCCTTTGTCCAAAGTTTGCAAGCAAAGAAGTTGGAATAATGGTTAAGGTCCTTACCTTAAGGATACAAGATGCAAAGTTTGATTCTCATGTGGAGTAATTGGTTGAGTTTAAAATGGCCCATAAGGGCAGTTAGCCTAGTACTAACCTATGGTCTTGTAGACTAAACCATGTAGGCTTTTTTTAAGCGATTATATAGTTAAGGTAATCAGAATTCATTTTAAATACATGTAACAAATTATGAACAAGTAAAAATAACAGAACATAGTTAAGGAAAAAGCAGTACGAGTTTCAGCTAGGAGATCATAGTAGAATAAATCAGATCAAGAACACCTAACCACTGGCATCTTCCCAGTTACCTTTATATCACACTGGTCACAACATTACCACAGACACCGAAAACTCCTTTCATCTTCAGTCAATGAAATAATCACAAGGCTAAACCTTTTCAAATCAGACAACTACAAACATCAAATTAAGTAATGTCAATAACTAACCAACTAACTAACTAACTAGCTAATCAGCTAACTAACTAACTAAAATTAACTAAGTTAACCAATGCATCTAACGAAAACATGTGAAAAAAACAAAATACCCTGTACCATAGATGATCTAATCAAGTTCAATGCTTGAGTTTGTTCAAAACTCACGTTACAAGATCTAGAATGTTTAACATACTTACGAGTGTGTGTAATGTGTCTAATATCAAGTTCACAAACATTTTCAACAGTAATACCCCAGAGGTGAACCAAGGTTCCACCAACCACCATTTTAAGTCTTGTTTTATCACAACTTTCAACAATGACAGTGACCAAATTAAGTTGATCCTACATAAGAACTGGTACTTGTTGTATAAAGATAACTTATTGATGGAGAGAATTGGACCTTATCCAATTATTTATAGGAGAGGTGCCAACTTAAAAAGTCTCCTTGAAGGCAAAAAACTCAAAATAAATAACAGAATATCTGGGTCCTTCTCTTGTGGAGCTTGTAGGATGTGTAAATATGTAAAAACCAGCAAGTTTTTTGAAGTAGCTGGTAATAAATAGTTTATTTCTCATAAACTTGACTGTAACTCTAAGGGTATCATTTATTTGGCTATGTGTAAAAACCGTAATGCGTTTTACGTGGGAAAAAATGACCGCTAATTTCGTGACAGAATTTACGAATATATGTATGCGGTTTCTAAGAATAAGAATGACAACGCTTTAGCCAAGCATGTCAACATTAAACCTGATCACTCTTTTCAATTTTTAGCTATTGACCAGTTAGCGTACGATGCTAGAGGGGGACCTACTTCAATATTACTGGAATGTCGTGAACTTGAATAGCAGTTGTCATTAAATGCATTCTCTCACCCTGGTCTTAACAACAACTGTAATATTACCTGCCTACTGAAACTAAAGAGTTGTATGAGACATTAAATCTTGTTAATTACGACTCTTTAGCTTTGTATATTATTTTATAACATCTTCCTTTAGGTAGATTTTTGTATGTTTGTTACATGCTTTGGGTTAACTTAGGACTTTTGTTATAAACCTGGACCTTTTGTTTTACTATTAGTTAATGGTAAATGTTTCAGGATCATTGGGTTTGACATCTGCAAGAAGATGTATACATTGTGTTTTTTCAGAACACCGGAATTACTTTTTTAAAATATTCTTTTAACTGGTACCACTTTAAATATTGTAGCCTTTTTCAACTAAATGAGATCAGTTGATTGACTCGAACCACTAATCATTTTTAAGCGGACCTTTTAAAAAGGCATTAGTATTATTAACCTTTCATTTCTGATGAAGTTTCTCTCTTCAGAGGGACGAAAACGTGTTTTGTTTTTAAATAAACTGGATATACGTTAAAACCATAGTACTTCGTGGACTACAGTAATTCGTGAACAGCTGCTTGGCTCTCTTCTCAAGTTATTGAGTGTGTTAGTTTTTTCCATTCTTCTGTTTTACTGATATCTTGTTTCACTATCAACCCACACAATAAATATGTCATCCAAATAGCTGGTATAACAAGACCAACAACTTTTAAAAGAAATGCTAAAAATATAGTTCTTCTTCCAATAGACCATCACTATGTTAGCAAAGCTGGGGGCACACGTTGCCCCCATAGCTACCCCACTAGCTTGTTTGAACAATTGGCCTTCAAAGAATAAAAAAAAAACTATTGGAAAGCACCATATCCATTAGACTTATTAATAATACAATCCTGGGATAACAATTGAAAGTCTCATAAAAATTTCTTTCAACCATCTTAACCCCTCTGAATGGGATATAACTGAATATAAATTACAAAACATCAATTGTAACTAGAAAACAATCCTTACTGAATGCAACATTGGACATTTTTGTTAAAAAATCCCAGGAATCCTGGCAGATTTGTGGTAGGGTAATAACAGATTTATTTCAAAACACTATCAAAGAAGTTTGCTATATAATAGGTTTTACCTCTCTTACCATCCACAATAGGTCTAAGGGGTGTATTCATTTTACCTTTATGGATTTTGGGAATATCAAAAATCCCAACAGTGATTGGCCACTTATTCAACATGAACACATATTCATCTCTGTTGATCGGTCCTTGCATCAGCATATCATATAATTTCATATCTAACTTAGAGTAAGCAATATGCATTTTATTTCTAGATATTTCAACATAACAGTCAGTCAACAATAAACTATTCATTCTATTATTGTAATCAAGAGTGTCCATGATAACCCCCCCCCCCAATCAGGCTTCATAATTCTGACACTTTTATCATCAACAATATCATAAAACATGTTTTTTCTTCTAAACTTAAATTATGAAATCTTTTATGAACAGGTTCTTTAATAATTTTGTGAATATCCCTTTCACATAATTGTCCATACAGAGAAATACTATAATTTATAGGTGTACTGAACGTACTTGATCTTTTTAAAGTCTCATCATCTCCCCTTAAAGCCTCCATTGGTCTAGTGTCCCCAAACTAAGTAGTCTAGTTTTCTGACAAATAACTTTAAATCCAGAATAGTTTGCCCTTGCTGAAGGAACAAAATTAAAATCTTTAGCAAACAAATAGGCATGGGCAGTGTCTGTTCCATTTTCTTTCTCTTCAAACAATGTATAAAATTTACTCTAGTTATGCAGTATGTATTCTCTTTCATGATTGTATGCCTAAATGTTTAACCGATTGTAAAAGAAAATTAATTTTTTTGTACTAGAGCTATTTTCCTTGGGTGTCTGCTGAAAAAGGGCATCTGCCCAGCCAGACCAACCCAGTTAACAAATGGCAGATAAATAAATAAATAAATGGTCATGTGACCTAAGTAATACTATTTTTAGCTGAAAATTATTGGTGTATAGCAGTTCTGAAGAAGTCCCATTTGGGATGAAAGCGCTTAATTGCTGCTGCTTTTAGTTAATAATGAGTGCTCCATGTATTGGTTTTACTGTGGTTTGCCTTTTTTGTTTCTTTTGGTTACCAGTTTGAATTAGCTTTCCAGTTTTTGTGGTTTGATAATAATGAGTGCTCCATGTATTGGTTTTACTGTGGTTCGCCTTTTTTGTTTATTTTGATTACCAGTTTGAATTAGCTTTCCAGTTTTTGTGGTTTGATAAGGACTGAGGATACCACATCATTTGAGTATGACACGACAGTAGGTGGAAATGCTGGGTTCCTTCTCATTTATTGCCTATCCCAAACTGCAGTATAGCAGAATAAACCTGCTGTTAGGCTCTCTCATCTTCAAACTTCTTAAATATAAATCAGTTCCTACCCCAGGTGTCAAACCTTATACTATATTAAATATAAGGCTATACAACCTCAGATGCCTCTCCCAAACAACACCCCTACCCCACAAACCAGGATACAGTGCGCCATCCACCCTTTCTCCATCCATGTTGCTAAACTATGGGAATCCCCCCAAAAAGAACTACAATCACCCTTCCCACTTTCAGAGCTGAACTTAAAAAAAATCCTCCACACCAGATTAAAGTTAACTTGCCACACAGCAGGCCACACTACCTAAGTATCTCTCAACCTCTGGCTTTACTCTTTCTCTCTGAATTACTAACATCTCTTAATTCTACCTCCCCCACCATCCTCTGCCCTGAATCTGATTGCCCCAAAACATTTCCACCATTTCTTTCATAATTGCTGCTACATATATTACTTTCTGTTGTAGAATTTTTGTTATAAATTGTTACTTTCTGTTCTGTTTTAATATGTGCAGTACCTGCAAATGGTTATTTGTGATCAGTGTACTACCCTGGTAAATAACTATAAACTAAACTGAAATAAAATAAAACAAAATAGTATTTGAACATTCATGCAAGAATTTGCAGTGTTATGCATCAATCCCCAAACTAGTTTGTGATGGATGACTACAACATCTGGGTCAGTGAAGAATCTATACCTCTAACACAAGAATTGTTCTGCTTTATGTTACCCATTATTTTGTATGTTCCTGGTGTGCCTACCTCTAAATTGGTGGTAGAACCTGTCACAAGTTAAACCATGGGACCACCTTGTTCAATTCACAGTTGCTTTACCCCACTTACAGTTCTCGCCCATATAGAAATGTCCATGGACAGAGTCCTTTGGCAATGCAAACATTGCTATAAATGATCCATCTTTTACTCATTAGAGGACAGGAGGGCCCTGGGCATAAAAGCATCGCTACCCATAACTGAACATGCTCTGAAAGTAGTTATACTGACTTCTGCTTACAATATTGGTCTATGCCAGACAGAATAGAGTAAACTATATACATTTATTGTGATGTCTGACCACTGAGTTCACAACTGTTACTTTTTCCAAGGGTACTCTGATTTCAGTTGATGGGAAAAGCCACTTTTTTGTTTGTTCCCTCATATATAATTAGTCAGACTGGAAAACCGCCCCCACCTAGTAAAAAACATTAAATTAGAATGCCTTACTACTCACTTACAGCAAACAACTGGAGCTCTATTACCTTCATATGACCACCATTTGGCCCACACCTCTCAACTTCTTTGATCAAGAGTTAGGGACACTGCCAAAAATAATGAGGAACAAAGGCCCAAAATCATGGACAATTTATTCACTTAGAAGGTTAATAGAACAACACATTTTGCATCTGTATGCATTTTCTGAAGAATAAGACATATGAAACTCCAGTGTTTACCATTACTGATTGACCACAGTCCTCAGTGATTTAGCAGAAAATCATTATGAGGGAAAGGAAGAAATATGAGGCAAAAATCAGGGACATTCTGCAAAATCAAGGACAGTTAAAGGCTATGATTAGACTAGCCCGATGGTGTCAAGTTGATTGCCGAAAAGGAATTTTTCTAAGTAGCACCTCCTTGCTAGAAGCAGCTGTCTGCAGATATTTATAACAAACTCACTCCAGTTTGCTTTCATATGAAATTGAAAGAGCAAATTACCGCTCTCTGTCAAATGAAATGCTTTAGAAATGTTGGCTGTTATGAATGGGGCAGAATTATGGGTGAGATCCTTCTGTTTCTGTACATGTGCATAATGCAAGATCCTTGCAACAGCAGGATTCCTGGTTCAGTGATATAAACACATTTTAGGCAGCTAGTTGTCTAAATGTAATTAAGTAACGAGGGTATTTTACATCTGTGAGGTCTGTGTAACTGACTTCTTGTTTGGTTCATATTCTGTTGCTGCCATAATTTCTAATCTTAAACAGCTATTCATTTAGTGTTGTTATTGTCATGTGGGATGATGCAGTGGTTAGCATTGTCACCTCATGGAAAGAGGTTCTCAGGTTCAATTCTTGGCTGGTGTGCCTTCTGTGGGAAGTCTACATATCTTTCTTGCATTTGTGAGTTGCCTCCCACTTTCTAAAAACATGGGTGTTGGACTTTCCCAGAAAACAAATGTTAAATAAAATAAATAATGAGATTGCTGCAGTCTTCCGGAATCCTGCCTGAAGCTGTCATCCACACAATGAAGAGGAAGTTTTTGAGGACCCAGATCCAACATGGAGGTCTCCCAGTGCCAACTTCTGTTGAAGGGTCAGGACTTATCCCTTCCTCTCCACTGATTGCAACTCCTTCCCCGGGGAAGGAGTTGCAATCAGTGGAGAGGAAAGGAATATTCGTGTTAGAACTGAAGGACTTGACCTCTCCAATTCTGACTACATTTCTGATCCAGTTGACTCTCAGTGCCTCAGATATGAATGGTTCTCAGAGCCAAGGTGTCAGTGCCAGCTTTGGAGGTTGACACCAAAGTTTTTAGATTCGTCCCTTCCTCTCTGCACTTTGGTTGTCCACAGTTCTTCTCTTGCATCGGCTTCAGAACCAAGCCAAGTGTGCTGTTGGAGCTTGGCCTTGTATGGTTCCTTGGAGGCTACATGAGTTGCTTTGGGGCTCCTTTCAGTGCTGACAGTTGAGATCTCTAAGAGAATACTCAAACAGTCTAGGGACCAGGTGTCTTTTCCTAACTCAGATCCACCTCTGCCCCACAAAGTTCTTTTGGTTCTCTGTCCTCTCTTCCTGTCTTGTCAGGAGATCCAGCACTTTGAAGTCCCAAGACAGGTCACATTGTGGACCCCCCATCTGCTTCAGAGTCCTCTCATGAGTATCCTACTGGAGAATTACACCAAAAGCATGCATGCCAAAGAAAGCATGTGACTCTTCTTAGGAGTGTGTCACCGAGGAAACTGATTTTGATGGGGCAGAAATGTTTGCTTTGGTGAGATTTCTCCTTTGCTGAGATCCTTAAACTACTTAGGGAGAAAGGGGTGGTACACTCATGCCCCCTCCAAGAAGGAATCAGTATTCCTCAAGGCTTTTAGGAGTGGTCTATCTAATTCTTGGCTGACAAACAGGTAGACCTCGTTTTGAAGTGAGAATGGAAGGAACTGGTTGTGGTTGAACCAATCCCCTGAAAAACAGCCAAAATTCTGGTTCCTCTAAAATATACGCCTTTCTAGAACAGGAACCCCACAATAGATTCTATTGTGGTAATGGTGGCCACAAAAAAAGAGCTCAGTGAAGAGGGGTCTACTGCCCATCCCCTAACAGACAGGCCAGGAGATTGGACAGATCTGGAAAGCAGGTATATGCTTCAGTGACCTTTGGTCTCAGGGCACTGAACTACCTGGCTCATGTTACACACTTTCAAAGGGACTTGACTAAAGAATTATACAATGCCCTCACTGGATCCTTTTCTGTGGAAGAAAGGAAATCCATTGATATGGGGGTCCAGGGAAGTAAATAGTGTGGGAAGAAATAGCCAGGGAATTGTTATGGTTAGGCTTGTATAGGCCCTAGTGCTGATAGCCTAGTATCAACCTATGAACCTATGCAGTTGGCTACTCTTCACTCCCTGTATAATGTGTCCCTGCACCTTATTTCTAACGTTGTTGAGGGCACATTGAAAGAGGCAGGCACCACAATAGCTGGCTGCATCTCTACAATTTTGTGTAACACTTCATCTCATCCTTTATCAATGTCCTCTGTGATAGGTCCACTTTGTTTGGGCCTAAAATTAAAGAGATGCAGTCTAGAAGTGAGCAGGATGGCAAGACCTTGTCTGCTGTCAGGATATGCTTTTCTATCCTCAACAGACCTTCTCCAGAAAATAAAGTTGAGTAAGAAATTGTAGTTGCACAGATCTTGAGGTTTTACCTCCAGTGCTTCTAATGATAGAACTCCCCCAGAGGCAGAAGGGGAAATAATCATAATGAATGTCACCCCCGTGGCAGAATGGACTGCAAATTAAAGGCTTTCAGAATCCCTTCTCTGAAGCTTTTCAGTACTCCTGAATGATTTCCTGACTGCTGCTCTCTGGAGGCAGTTGGGGGGTGGGGTGCTTGTGTCTGCACCTCATTGCCTGGACAGCCATCACCTAAGCTGTATGGGTGTAAAGAATCATAACCAGAGGCTATATGATTCCTTTCCTTTGTTATTCCCCCTTGTCAAGAAGCTTTCCTGATGTTCTACCCACACAACAGAAGACAGCAACTCAGGGAAAAAAGCTGCTAGACAAATAAGTCATCCAGGAGGTCCCACATTACCAGCATTGATCTGGAGTGTACTGAAGGTTCTTTTTTGTGCCATTCTGGACCTCAGTCATCTGAATCAGTATGCAAAGCAGACAAAATTCTGGATAGCCACTATTCAGTCCATACTACTATTGTTAAGGAAGGATGACTGGATGTGCTTGATAGACCTCCAGGATACATACTATCACATACAAATTGGCAGATACTCCAGGAAACCCCTCAGCTCTTGGCTAGGAGCAAGTCACTTTGAGTCCAGAACCCTACTCTTTGGTCTCACCACAGTTCCATGAATGTTCACCATATTTATGGCAGTGGTCAAAACTCATCTGAGACTGCAGGATTTCTGAGTGTTCCCATAGCTGGACAACTGTCTCATAACTGCTCCCACCAGGAAGCTTCTTATACAAGTCAGGGACTCCTTGCTCTTGGTATGGTCCCAGTTGTGGAGAACTGCCAATCTCACAATGTCAAAATTGCAGCTGATCCAAATGATCGAATTCACTGGGTTCAATCTGGATACCAAACTGCAGATAGCCAGATTACCAGAACTGAGGATTCACACCCTTTGACTTCAAGCATTGTTAATACTACTTTTCTATCAAATGCCCCCATCCAGGTGCATTTTGCATCTTTTAGGCTCAGTGGCAGTCTCCATCACCTTGGTCCTTCAAGCCATATTTTATGAGAGTGTTACAATGCACTCTTGCAGTCCATTGGTCAGTGAGGTCTCAACCAATGACCTTAACTATTGGCCTCAGTCAGATTTGCAGAAGTCATATTCAGTGGTTGCTGAACTCTTCAATAGTTTCTCAGAACCATCCCTTTGTTCTTCCTTTCCTCAAGGCCACAGTGACCACAGACACTTTCCAGTTGGGGTAGGAGGAATTTCTTGGGAAAGTCAGTTTAAGATACTTGGTGTCCCACAGAGGCCAGTCTTCACATCAATATCCTGGAGATGAAGACAGTCCTAGTAGTGCTGCAGACTTTTTAGGATTCCCTCCCCAGGGGTGTGATTACCATACAAACAGACAATATGTCATTGTTTGATACATCAGCAAGCAAGGAGGAACATGTTCTTACCCATTTTATTGAGCATCTATGAGGATGTGACAGTGGACAATGTCTTCTCACTGCTTTCTGATTGCAATACACATTCCCAGAATGTACAATGTATTAGTAGACAAGTCGAGCCGATCTATTCTTCTACCTCATGTGTGGTCCCTCAACCCAACAGTGGTGAAGCAGATTTTCAACAGCTGTGGCCAACTTACTGTGATCGATTTGTCACCCACTCCAACAGCAAATGCAGCAATTACTTTGATTGTTCACTTAAGGGAGGAGTCCACAAGGAATGGTCTGCTCCCCAAGTGGTCCCTGGGTCTTCTGTATACTTATCCTCCCATTTCTCTCATCCCAAAATTTCTGCAAAAAGCAATATAGAGCAAGACAATGGTGATCCTCATTACCCCCTTTTGGCCTCAGTGAGTGTGGTTTCTCTATCTTTGGGCCCATATGACCCAACCACCATGGGTGCTGGACCCAGGTAGAGACCTTCTCCCTCACATGTTTGGGATGCCTCATTTAGACATCATAGCCCTCGAGTTAATCACATGGTTTCTCCAGTTCCTATGATGGTCAGACAGTCCAGGCTTTTGCCAGAGGTTGTACATATTCTTCCTTCCTCTCAGAGTCCTTCTACCAGAAAAGTATACAAAAGTAAGTGGAAGATATTTTCTATCTAGGTGCCCAGCAGGGACATAGATCCTTTCTCAGCTCCTCTTCCTGCTATATTGGATTTTCTGACCAGTCTTTTTCATGACAGAGCTAGCTATTTTACGATCAAAGTCCATGTGGTGGCAATTTCCAGCTTTCACATAGGAGGGAAAATCAAAGTGGAGCTGCTTCCTTGAAATTGTCTAAAGACTCCTTGATAGGCACTTTCCTCCTTTGGTCTCCCCACAGGAATCCTATTCCACCCTGGGACATTACTATTCTTCTTCAGGCATTGACAAGACCTCAATTTGAACCTGCAATAAGAGTTGAGTTGAAATATCTTTATTGGAAAACACTACCTTTAGTGGCAGTTACTTCTGCTCAAAGGCGCTCAGAACTTCACACTCTTTTTTTGTAAAGCCTTCATGTTTGATGTTCCACAAGGAAAGGTATTGCTGAGGACCAACCCATCTTTTCTTCCCAAGGCAGCTTTAGATTTTTTGCTGAACCAAGTCACTAATCTTGTTTTTTTTCCGCACTTTTTTCAGTAAGGGAGAGTACCTGCTACATATTTGGTTGTGCACTGACAACTCAGATTAACACACCATTAGTTCTCTAAACCCAGTACACATAATCTAATACCCTCTTTCATCTTACAGGTCTCTGTTAGCTTTCCTAACCTAGCTACTCCTACCTGTACCTTCAACACTTTTACTCTTAAACTCGTCTCCCTTTTCTATTCCAGTTTTGCAACTGTACATGCATTTGGATTGTTAGATATTTTATGTATATTTATATTTATATCAGATTTGTATGCTTAAGTATAAATGCAAACCTTTATTTGTTTACTGTACATTGTTTTCTTACATTATGATGTACCCAGGTTGAGCCATTGGTCATTGTTTGATCAATGCTTCATCCCGTTAAACACATTTAAACAAATAAATAAATTCCTTCTGGAAAAAAAAAGAGAGCACAGTTATGTAAGGAGACCTGTCCAAATGCATGGATGTTTGCTTTGTGTCTTGTATGATACTCGTACAAAGAATAAAGGGAAGAGAATAAAATGCATTCATCCTATTCCCTGGGTTCAACTGTTGCTTTTTAGCAGCTCATAGACTGGAAGAGCACAGAAAAGAGTGAACTGTGCCGTCTTCTCTGCTGGTGTTACTGAAAAGGGCATCTTACCAGGACTGTGATGCATTCATAAGGATTTGTTTTATAAATAATGTATATCTCATTCCTCCTTTTAAAGCCTTTTCAATAATGTTAATACTCAGTGTAACTAACAAATCTCACTCTTCAAATTGCAACAATACCTCTTACTGATTTTTGGTAATGACTACAAGGGCTCATCCCTGCTTGTCTGATTGTTGGTCTACATATCTTCTATCCACTTATCTTTACTTAATTTATACTTTACTGAACACTTTAATCCCACTAGGTTAGAAGTCTCTTTTCAGGGGACACCTGTGGTAGTATCTATATGACCAGGAGAAATTTGACCAGGGAACCTTTCCTACTCTTTTTCATAGGTGTTGTGACATATTTTACATCCACCTGAGCTACCTCCAACTCAGGTAAATGTGACCTCAATCTAATGTCTCATCCAAAAGATGACACATTCAGTACTATAGCACCTCCTGTCAGTAATCCAATCACCTGAAATGATAATAGAACCCACAGCTTTATGGTCTTCCAGCACCAAACGTGTGGAGTCACTGACACTGCTATCATCTATCTATTAATCAGTCAATCATCTATCCATCCATCCGTGTGTCTGCCTATTAATCTCTGAGTATCATTCATGTCAGATCTGCATTTCATTGGCAGAGTAAACAGATGTGGAAATTTGTTGAAAGGTTATGTTTTCCATTTTTAAAGATATTGAAAAAAAAGAAGGTTTAGTGCATGAGGGTCAAATAATTGTGGGTTTGGGATTCTGATGCCAAAACTTTCAGACATATCAAAAGTTTCAGCATTAGGGGAGGGAGTGTGTGTACAACTGTTTACAGGCTAGCATTACAGAAAGGGCTGGGTAGGAGGAATAGGTTTTAGGTTTACTAGTGTGTGTGTGTGTGTGTGTGTGTGTGTGTGTGTGTGTGTGTGTGTGTGTGTCTGTATGTGTATGTGTGTTTGCATGTGAGTGTGTGTGTGTGTGTGTGTGTGTGTGTGTGTGTGTGTGTGTGTGTGTCTGTATGTGTATGTGTGTTTGCATGTGAGTGTGTGTGTGTGTGTGTGTGTGTGTGTGTGCGTGATCTGCTGCATGTGGTGTCTGTCAGAATGTCTTTTGAAATGGTAGTGTTACGAACATTTTTTTTCAAAGGTAAGGTGCAGGGTTGGAGTTATGAACAGGTTTAGGGTTAGGGGTAGGGTTAACATGCATAATGGATTGCAAAAAAATGCTGTTTGTTTCTTTTTGCAACCTTTTTTTTTTTTTTGAATATGTGGATTTTTTCTGTATGTCGGGCATTGATCACCTGTGTCTGTATTTTATACTTGGCATTTTAGTAAATTAGTGTATGCTGCTATCTGTCTACCTTTCTGTCTATCTATCTGCCTGTGTATGTATCTACCTATTGACACCTCGGTCTGTATTTCTTTTTCTTCCTCTTTCCTTCCTCTTCTTTTCTCCTTTGCTGCTAAAGTGTTAAACTAATGCACACCAGATTGTTTTTGAAATCAGTATCTTTTATTTTGCAATCACATTTCATTTAACTTCCGAAATAAAAGTGCTGTTTGCCTTTATTAGAAAAGCTAATAATCTAGAACAAATTTTGATATCAACAAGTATGTTTACAGAAGTCTCAGCAGCAAGCCATTTCTGCAATGAATTCTATAATTCTGTCAAAGCTGTTAAATTGCATTGTAGTTAATAAAATGAAACGACAGTTTGTGGAAATGAAATGTGCAGCATAATGGTTTGGCAAAGCTCTTGAACGGATACTTACATTGATTTCTGGAGTCATTTAGGTAACTGAGTTTGAGAGATTGACACACACTTGCCATATTCCTGGGATACCAAAAAGCTAAAAGACACATTCATTTTTTAATGACATATTTATGAGAAAATGCTCATTTGCAGTGTTTATTGAATGTTCCTTCAAAGGCCTTGTTGCTATGAGCATACCACCACAAACGGACTTCAGAACTTACAGTTTAAACATTTTCTGTTATAGCCTCTGTACAATCTCATGTAGAGAAAGAACCCCCCCCCTGCATTTCCTTTTTCAATGTAACAGACTTCAAAGTCACTACATGCAAAGCATGGGACAGCCACTGATATGATACAAACAGCACAGCTTAGTAGACTTGATTAATAATGTGTTTTGTTTGGTGGTTTACAGTCATATACTGGATTTCATTCACTTTGTTGTGCAAGACAGTGCAGCAGTGCATTATACAGTTCTGCATGGGGGTATAATTGTGAGTGACACTTCATCTCGGGTCTACATGCAGCAGTGCCTTATACAGTTCTGCATGGACGTATAATTGTGAGTGACACTTCATCTCAGTTATACATGCAGCAGTGCATTATACAGTTCTACATGGGGGTAAAATTGTGAGTGACACTTCATCTCAGTTCTACAGTGCAGCAGTGTATTATACAGTTCTGCATGGTGGGTATAATTCGGAGTGACACTTCATCTCAGCTCTACAGTGCAGCAGTGCATTGTACATTTCTACATGGGGGAATAATTGTGAGTGACACTTCAACTCAGGTCTACATGCAGCAGTGCATTATACAGTTCTGCATATCAGTATAATTGTGGGTGACACTTCATCTCAGTTTTAAGTGGAGCAGTGCATTATACAGTTTAGCATGGTGGTATAATTGGGAGTGACACGTCATCTCAGTTCTACAGTGCAGCAGTGCATTATACGTTTATACATGGTGGTGTAATTGTGAGTGACACTTCATCTCAGTTCTACATAGCAGCAGTGAATTATATAGTTCTGCATGGTGGTAGAATTGTGAGTGACACTTCATCTCAGTTCTACAGTGCAGTAGTGCATTATACAGTTCTGCATGGGGTGTAATTGTGAGTGACACTTCATCTGAGTTCTACAGTGCAGCAGTGCATTATACAGTTCTAAATGGGAGTATAATTGTGAGTGACACTTCATCTCAGTTTTAAGTGCAGCAGTGCATTATACTGTTCAGCATGGCGGTATATTTGGGACTGACATGTCATCTCAGTTCTACAGTACAGCAGTGCATTATACAGTTCTGCATGAGGGTATAATTATGAGTGACACTTCAACTCAGTTCTACAGTGCAGCAGTGCATTATATAGTTCTGCATGGGGGTGTAATTGTGAGTGACACTTCATCTCAGTTCTACAGTGCAGCAGTGCATTATACAGTTCTGCATGGGGGTATAACTGTGAGTGACATGTCATCTCAGTTCTACATGCAGCAATGCATTATACAGTTCTACGTGGGGAATAATTGTGAGCAACATTTCATCTCAGTTCTACTGTGCAGTAGTGCATTATACAGTTCTGCATGGGGGTATAACTGTGAGTGACACTTCATCTCAGTTCTACAGTACAGGAGTGCATTATACAGTTCTGCATGGGGGTATAATTGTGAGTGACACTTCATCACAGTTCTACATTCAGCAGTGCATTATATAGTTCTACATTGGGGTATAATTGTGAGTGACACTTCATTTCAGTTCCACAGTGCAGCAGTGTATTATACAGTTCTGCATGGTGGGTATAATTGTGAGTGACATTTAAACTCAGTTCTACAGTGCAGCAGTGCATTACACAGTTGTACATGGGGGTATAATTGTGAGTGACACTTCATCTCAGTTCTACATGCAGCAGTGTATTATACAGTTCTGCATATCAGTATAATTGTGGGTGACACTTCATCTCAGTTTTAAGTGCAGCAGTGCATTATACAGTTTAGCATGGTGGTATAATTGGGAGTGACACGTCATCTCAGTTCTACAGTGCAGCAGTGCATTATATGTTTATACATGGTGATGTAATTGTGAGTGACACTTCATCTCAGTTGTACATAGCAGCAGTGAATTATATAGTTCTGCATGGTGGTATAATTATGAGTGACACTTAATCTCAGTTCTACAGTACAGCAGTGCAATTTACAGTTCTGCATGGTGGTATAATTGTGAATGACACTTCTCAGTTTTACAGTGCAGCAGTGCATTATACAGTTCTGTATGGGGGTGTAATTGTGAGTGACACTTCATCTCAGTTCTACAGTGCATCAGTGCATTACACAGTTCTGCATGGAGGTATAATTGTGAGTGACACTTCATCTCAGAACAAGTGCATCAGTGCATAATACAGATCTGCATGGCGATATAATTGTGAGTGACACTTCATCTCAGTTTTACATTTAGCAGTGCATTATACATTTCTGCATGGTGGGCATAAGTGAGAGTGATACTTCATCTCAGTTATACAGTACAGCAGTGCATTATGCAGTTCTGCATGGTGGGTATAATTGTGAGTGACACTTCATCTCAGTTCTATAGTACAGCAGTGCATTATACTGTTCTGCATGGCAGTATAATCGTAAGTGACACTTTTTCTCAGTTCTGCGTGCAGCAGTGCATTATACAGTTCTGCATGGTGGTATAATTGGAAGTGACACTTATTCTCAGTTCTACAGTACAGCAGTGCATTATACAGTTCTGCATGGGGTGTAATTGTGAGTGACACTTCATCTGAGTTCTACAGTGCAGCAGTGCATTATACAGTTCTAAATGGGGGTATAATTGTGAGTGACACTTCATCTCAGTTTTAAGTGCAGCAGTGCATTATACAGTTCATCATGGAGGTATAATTGGGACTGACATGTCATCTCAGTTCTACAGTACAGCAGTGCATTATACAGTGATACATGGTGGTATAATTGTGAGTAACACTTCATCCCAGATCTACAGTGCAGAAGTGCATTATACAGTTCTGCATGGGGGTATAATTATGAGTGACACTTCAACTCAGTTCTACAGTGCAGCAGTGCATTATACAGTTCTGCATGGGGGTGTAATTGTGAGTGACACTTCATCTCAGTTCTACAGTGCAGCAGTGCATTATACAGTTCTGCATGGGGGTTTAACTGTGAGTGACATTTCATCTCAGTTCTACAGTACAGCAGTGCATTCTACAGTTCTGCATGGGGGTATAATTGTGAGTGACACTTCACCACAGTTCTACATTCAGCAGTGCATTATACAGTTCTACATGGGGGTATAATTGTGAGTGACACTTCATTTCAGTTCCACAGTGCAGCAGTGTATTATACAGTTCTGTATGTTGGGTATAATTGTGAGTGACATTTCAACTCAGTTCTACAGTGCAGCAGTACATTACACAGTTGTACATGGGGGTATAATTGTGAGTGACACTTCATCTCAGTTCTACATGCAGCAGTGCATTATACAGTTCTGCATATTAGTATAATTGTGGGTGACACTTCATCTCAGTTTTAAGTGCAGCAGTGCATTATACAGTTTAGCATGGTGGTATAATTGGGAGTGACACGTCATCTCAGTTCTACAGTCTAGCAGTGCATTATACATTGATACATGGTGGTATAATTGTGAGTGACACTTCATCTCAGTTCTGCATGGGGGTATAATTGTGAGTGACACTTCATCACAGTTCTACATTCAGCAGTGCATTATATAGTTCTACATTGGGGTATGATTGTGAGTGACACTTCATTTCAGTTCCACAGTGCAGCAGTGTATTATACAGTTATGCATGGTGGGTATAATTGTGAGTGACATTTAAACTCAGTTCTACAGTGCAGCAGTGCATTACACAGTTGTACATGGGGGTATAATTGTGAGTGACACTTCATCTCAGTTCTACATGCAGCAGTGTATTATACAGTTCTGCATATCAGTATAATTGTGGGTGACACTTCATCTCAGTTTTAAGTGCAGCAGTGCATTATACAGTTTAGCATGGTGGTATAATTGGGAGTGACACGTCATCTCAGTTCTACAGTGCAGCAGTGCATTATATGTTTATACATGGTGGTGTAATTGTGAGTGACACTTCATCTCAGTTCTACATAGCAGCAGTGAATTATATAGTTCTGCATGGTGGCATAATTATGAGTGACACTTCATCTCAGTTCTACAGTACAGCAGTGCATTTTACAGTTCTGCATGGTGGTATAATTGTGAGTGACACTTCTCAGTTTTACAGTGCAGCAGTGCATTATACAGTTCTGTATGGGGGTGTAATTGTGAGTGACACTTCATCTCAGTTCTACAGTGCATCAGTGCATTGCACAGTTCTGCATGGGGGTATAATTGTGAGTGACACTTCATCCCAGAACAAGTGCATCAGTGCACTATACAGTTCTGCATGGCGATATAATTGTGAGTGACACTTCATCTCAGTTTTATGTTTAGCAGTGCATTATACATTTCTGCATGGTGGGCATAAGCGGGAGTGATACTTCATCTCAGTTATACAGTACAGCAGTGCATTATGCAGTTCTGCATGGTGGGTATAATTGTGAGTGACACTTCATCTCAGTTCTATAGTACAGCAGTGCATTATACCATTCTGCATGGCAGTATAATTGTAAGTGACACTTTTTCTCAGTTCTGCGTGCAGCAGTGCATTATACAGTTCTGCATGGTGGTATAATTGGAAGTGACACTTATTCTCAGTTCTACAGTACAGCAGTGCATTATACAGTTCTGCATGGGGTGTAATTGTGAGTGACACTTCATCTGAGTTCTACAGTGCAGCAGTGCATTATACAGTTCTAAATGGGGGTATAATTGTGAGTGACACTTCATCTCAGTTTTAAGTGCAGCAGTGCATTATACAGTTCAGCATAGAGGTATAATTGGGACTGACATGTCATCTCAGTTCTACAGTACAGCAGTGCATTATACAGTGATACATGGTGGTATAATTGTGAGTAACACTTCATCCCAGATCTACAGTGCAGCAGTGCATTATACAGTTCTGCATGGGGGTATAATTATGAGAGACACTTCAACTCAGTTCTACAGTGCAGCAGTGCATTATACAGTTCTGCATGGGGGTATAACTGTGAGTGACATTTCATCTCAGTTCTACATGCAGAAATGCATTATACAGTTCTACATGGGTATAATTGTGAGCAACATTTAATCTCAGTTCTACTGTGCAGTAGTGCATTATACAGTTCTACATGGGGGTATAACTGTGAGTAACACTTCATCTCAGTTCTACAGTACAGCAGTGCATTATACAGTTCTGCATGGGGGTATAACTGTGAGTGACATTTCATCTCAGTTCTACTGTGCAGTAGTGCATTATACAGTTCTGCATGGGGGTATAACTGTGAGTGACACTTCATCTCAGTTCTACAGTACAGCAGTGCATTATACAGTTCTGCATGGGGGTATAATTGTGAGTGACACTTCATCACAGTTCTACATTCAGCAGTGCATTATACAGTTCTACATGGGGGTATAATTGTGAGTGACACTTCATTTCAGTTCCACAGTGCAGCAGTGTATTATACAGTTCTGCATGTTGGGTATAATTATGAGTGACATTTCAACTCAGTTCTACAGTGCAGCAGTGCATTACACAGTTGTACATGGGGGTATAATTGTGAGTGACACTTCATCTCAGTTCTACATGCAGCAGTGTATTATACAGTTCTGCATATTAGTATAATTGTGAGTGACACTTCATCTCAGTTTTAAGTGCAGCAGTGCATTATACAGTTTAGCATGGTGGTATAATTGGGAGTGACACGTCATCTCAGTTCTATAGTGCAGCAGTGCATTATACATTGATACATGGTGGTATAATTGTGAGTGACACTTCATCTCAGTTCTGCAGTGTAGCAGTGAATTATATAGTTCTGCATGGTGGTATAATTGTGAGTGACACTTCATCTCAGTTCTACAGTACAGCAGTGCATTTTACAGTTCTGCATGGTGGTATAATTGTGAGTGACACTTCATCTCAGTTCTACAGTGCAGCAGTGCATTATACAGTTCTTCATGGGGGTATAATTGTGAGTGACACTTCTCAGTTTTACAGTGCAGCAGTGCATTATACAGTTCTGTATGGGGGTGTAATTGTGAGTGACACTTCATCTCAGTTCTACAGTGCATCAGTGCATTACACAGTTCTGCATGGGGGTATAATTGTGAGTGACACTTCATCTCAGAACAAGTGCATCAGTGCATTATACAGTTCTGCATGGCAATATGATTGTGAGTGACACTATCTCAGTTTTACGTTTAGCAGCGCATTATACATTTCTGCATGGTGGGCATACGTGGGAGTGATACTTCATCTCAGTTATACAGTACAGCAGTGCATTATGCAGTTCTGCATGGTGGGTATAATTGTGAGTGACACTTCATCTCAGTTCTATAGTACAGCAGTGCATTATACCATTCTGCATGGCATTATAATTGTAAGTGACACTTTTTTCCAGTTCTGTGTGCAGCAGTGCATTATACAGTTCTGCATGTTTGTATAATTGGAAGTGACACTTCTTCTCAGTTCTACAGTACAGCAGTGCATTATACAGTTCTGCATGATGGTATAATTGTGAGTGACACTTTATTTCAGTTCTACGGTGCAGCAGTGCATTATACAGTTCTGCATGGGGGTATACTTGTGAGTGACACTTCATCTCAGTTCTACAGTGCAGCAGTGCATTATACAATTCTGCATGGGGGTATAATTTTAAGTGACACTTCATCTCAGTTCTACAGTGCAGCAGTGAACTATACAGTTTTGCATGGCAGTGTAATTGTGACACTTCATCTCAGTTCGGTGTGGAGATGTGCATTATACAGTTCTGCATGGGGGTATAATTGTGAGTGACACTTCATCTCAGGTCTGCATGCAGCAGTGCATTATACAGTTCTGCATGGTGGTATAATTGGAAGTGACACTTCTTCTCATGAACTACCGCCCCATTAGCCTGACGAGCCTGGTCTGCAAGGCCATGGAACGTATCATCATAAAACTTATAAACAAAGACAATGGTAATCTCCAAACTCTGGACCCCACCCAGTTCGGGTTTGTAAAAGGCAGATCATGTCTCCTAAACGTGTTAGACTTCTTTGAAGCAGTCACCAAAGCCATAGACAAGGGTAAGGTGGTTCATACAGCCTATCTAGATCTTGCCAAGGCTTTCGACACCATCCCCTACTCTAGAATTATAGATAAACTCACTAAACTAGGTATAAATCCCTAAGTCACAAGATGGGTTGCCAACTGGCTCACTGACAGAACCCACACTGTGAAAGTAGCAGACTCTAAATCTGACTTCAGACCAGTGACAAGCGGAGTACCACAGGTTTCAGTTCTGGGTCCTCTCCTGTTTGTTATCGACTTCTCTGAAGTACAGGCTAACACAGAAGGTCTTTGGCTAATGAAGTTCGCAGATGACTGCAAACTAGGAGCCATAATCAAAATTCCTAACGATGTGGACATCCTACAAAAGGGCCTCACTGACACAGATGCCTGGTGTCAAAGACATGGCCTCAAGCTCAATGCCAAAAAGTGCATTGTCATCCCCTTTGGTAAAAACTCTGTACCCATGAACTACAACATAGGCGGTAGTATACTTAACACTGAAAGTGTGATAAGAGACCTTGGGACACAGGTGGATAGTAGTCTCTCCTTTGATAATCACATTACCACAGTAGTCAGGAAATACTTCTACATGGCACACCTCATCACAAAAGGTTTCTCATCCAGAAAAAAAGTGGTCATTGTTTCCCTCTACTCATCACTCATTAGACCCATTATAGAGTACAATGCCCCTTTTGGTATGTACCTCACAAGATATCTACAACAACTGGAAATGCCACAGAAATACCTCACAAAGAGGATTACTGGCCTCAAACAGTTGCCCTAGGCAGACCATCTAAAAAAACTCCAACTTTACTCCATCGCATATCGCCTACTCAGAGGTGATCTCTGCCTAACATACAAAGCTATGTCAAAGCCAGAGCTGTTGGACATGCTCCACTTAAAGAAATCCCAATCCCTCTGAGCTACACACTCTAGGGACCTAAACCTTGTCACCACAATAAACAGGACATGCCGGAGGGATAGATTCTTGTCCCAGAGACTTCCCATACTCTGGAATAAACTACCTATCTATATCAAACAAAGCTCCTCATTAGCACTCTTCAAGAAAAATCTTGATAATTGTATGGGAAATAGGAAATTCACCTCAGGGATCACCTCTGTGGCTTTGCTCGACAGTGGCACAGGAAAATAATTTTCTTGGGTGGCAAAAGCCAGGGTACCTTTCTGGCTGGGCTTGTATAGGCCCCAGGGCCGATAGCCTAGTACCTACCTATGAACCTATGAACACTTCATCTTAGTTCTACAGTGCAGCAGTGCATTATACAGTTCTGCTTGGGGGTATAATTGTGAGTAGCACTTCATCTCAGTTCTATGTGCAGCAGTGCATTATACAGTTCTGCATGGGGCTATAATTGTGAGTGACACTTCATCTCAGTTCTGGGGTTTGCAGTTTAATCCATATTGCATACTCTCTGTTTGCTGCCTCCATAGGTTTTTAAGGTATCGTGGATTGTTCCCACATCCCAAACCCTAAGGCATGCTGCTTTGGTCGATAAGTAAGAATATTAGTAATAGTAATAGTAATACTAATGGTAATAATAATAATAATAATAATAGTAATAATAATAAAATGCCCCCTTAGTTTGATACCTTATTGCAAGTTTGAATCTACAAAGAAATAAATGTGGTTGACTAGAAACAACAGCAAACTTGAAAGTCACTGCTATACATTAAAATTATTTTTGTAGGAATCCAAGTTCTCCTTCATATCCTAATGTGGGAGGCTGTACCTACTGTATCCCTAATACTTGTATATACTAGCTCCATTATCATAGCTTAGAGAAATAGGAATTCCCCAGGATGAAGCAATTTTGGACTTGGCATAAATCATACAATAGGAACTCCCTTTGTTTATACTGTGAAGCTCATCTCCCCTGTGATTGAACCTTTCGCTCACTGGGACTAATCAACTTGTGCTTGAGCACATAGGGTCAGTCTCCTCATAAAACTTAATAGTGCAGCTTAGAAACATGTAAACCTCAAGGCATGCTGATTCTACCACCTTGGCTCTTAGGCCAGAGGGGGGTGTGTGTGTGTGTGTGTGTGTGTGTGTGTGTGTGTGTGTGTGTGTGTGTGTGTGTGTGTGTGTGTGTCTGTGTGTGTGTGTGTTTTACTGTGACCTTTCTCACCAAACCATGCCACCTCCAAAGCTACATTGAGACTTCTGATTGTTGTAAATTCTTCTTGTGTCCCCTCTCTTTAATAAATTCAGTGACCTTTACTTCCCCTTCATGAGTATTGCGGCTCTTCTGTTTTGTCATTGTAAATTATTTCTGCCATTTGTTCTCCCACATTGTATTAAACCTCATCTCATTATGCAAAGTCTATTTTTATTGCAACAAGTAAAAAATAATGGTCTTCCGCAATAGTGGACTCACTGAAGGAGAAAGAATCTAAGCTGTTAAGTAAGCTGAATACACGTCCTGAATGTGGTGATTTCCCTGCTTCATTCATTAAGCATTGTACTAATCCTGTCCCCTCTGAGCTTTCTTTCTATTGAACACTCACCCTCCTCACCCTTTCTGTCATTTGAGTCATGTTGAGTAATGAATTCCAGTGCCATGAGTTTCCATTAACAGTGGTGTATTCCCATCAGTACATACTGTGCCCCCCCTGCAGAATTACATGTGCATCAGCCAGTTACATAAATGGGTGCAATCATTGCCCCATAATACTAACAGCCTTACTAATGCCATAAATTCTCTTACATGCAACTTCTGTAGCAGAGATCTGCTCGCTTTGCTTATGTTTCATTAAAAGAGGAAAAAAATTAATTAATGTGCAACTATACTCAAGCAGTAGCTCCTTGATAGACAAGTCTGCAAATGTTAGTGGAATATTTCCTTGGTTTTCAATACTGTAAAAGACATATGTATATGTACACCTACACAGTGAATTACTTATTTTATTTATTTATTATTCCCCTAATGCCGGTGGCCTCTTTTTAAGAGAGACCTAAGGGGTATTCATACAGACTTGGGAAAAAATGGTCCAGGCCCTGGAGAATATACATTGGGGGGTGTGGGTGGGCATAGCCCTCCACTTAGCTTGGTTTTATATTGTCCAGTTTCTGTTAAGAGGGTAGGTACGTAGTTTTTAACCAAATTAGGTGGGGGGCTATGCCACCCACAGCCACCCTAACTATATATACTAACTCCAGGGTTGCACTACAGTGGCGAAAAGGGCATATACACTGCCACTACTATTTTCAGTGAAATGGGATACGGTCAAATGAGTTTTCGGTCATTTGACCTTTTGGCGATTTGGTCTTGATGAAATGAAATTCGGTCAAATGAGTTTTCGGCAAAGTGAATCTATATATATATATATATATATATATATATATATATATATATATATATATATATATATATGTATATAGGTGTACTTTCCTACAATGACAATTCACTTTTTCAAAATGGGAAAGTACATCCCCACTTAAGCGAAAGTGCACTTTAATGAAATTGCAGTTTTGCTTACGCTCACTAGACCGAACCTACCACACCACAATGGAGAACACTGAAAAACGGGCTATGTCCTCCACTGTGGTGCAATAGTTACAGACTTAGGGTTAGGGCATGGGTCAAGGTAAGAGGATAGCCCTACTAACTATCCCCTTACTCTAACCCATGCCTTAACCCTAAGGCCCATGACTGCTAGCCCATTCGGTCTAGTGGGTTCGCGAGAGTGCACTTTCATTTTTCAAAAGTACACCCATATATATATATATATATATATATATATATATATATATATATATATATATATATATAGACCATCTACTCTTTTGAATAAGTGCTCTGAGATCTTTTACACCCTGCTGAGTTACCACCAACTCAGGCAGATGGGTCCTCAGTTTAATGTCTCATCAGAAGGCAATACATTCAAGAGTGCAGCTTCCCCCTTATTCTGCAATACTGTGTCAGTAATGGAAAAATTAGTCCAAAGACCAGAGTGTGTGTTTGGGGAGGGAAAGATAGAACCCACAGCCTTCTTATCTTCCAGAATCAAAGGTGAGGGTGCTATTTGTTAACCCAATGATATAAGGGTGTGCCTATGAATAACATTTTTAAAGGGAGAAATAGTCATTGTAAGAATTTTATCTATCATGATTACCTATTGTATTATTTTATGCCAGTTCTCTTATGAGTCATAAAATAAAATTAAAAAAAAAAAAAAAAAAAAAAAAAGGCCGAACCCCTGGAATACTGTCCCTTTCATGTAGGATGTGGGGATACATTATACATTTAGTCTCTGTTAACCACAAAAGACCCATTAGACACAAATGACCAATTCTAATTGTGACTTGATGACTTTATTGTAGTTACATGACATGCTCTGTCATCTATAAATGGAGCTTTTTGGGGTGATACCCAAATCTGTAGGATTCAGTTTAGAAAAAGTTTGTTGTCTTAGTCTAGTAAGTGCTTATACTGTGATTATGGTGCAGAATTTCAGCCTTGTTGTTTTCACAAGTCACATAGTTCAAAGATATTTCAGTTACTCTCATTTCTACAATTTTCTTAAGAAATTAAAATGGGCAAATTAAAATATTCTAGTGAAATCAGTGTAGAAAATAAAAATACAGCCTGATCATAAGTATTAGTTATTCATGATTTAAATGACATACAAGATTGTTGAAGTCAGAAATGTTTCTGTCCCTCACATAGGTAAATTGTTTACGGCAGCAGAAAACAAATTTTATTTATTTTATTTTTAACACATGGACGGACAGAACTGCATGGATCCAATTTCAGCTAGTACTTAGCTACAATAATCAAATATAGCTTGGAAGAAAAATGAAAGAAACATAAGTAGCACACAGCAGTGACTCAGGTGCTAGATAGGAAACAACGTATAATGTTAAGAGAATAAGCTTAGACTAAGGTTAAGCTAAAAAAGCAATCTAAAAAAATGGGTTACAGGTTAGAAAAATCACCATGCGAATGTGGTGAGGGAAGAAATTGTAGCAAAAAAAAAAAACCCTGGAACATACTGAGAATAAGGAAGAAGATGAGGCGATAGTGGAATCATCTGTCCTCATGAGAGTCAAGACATCAAGGGAGTTGATCTCGGTAGCATTTTTAACATTTTTTTAGGCTGAATATAGTGGGTAATGTTGTTCCTGGGTAGTAATGTTCCTGGGCAGTAAACGAAAATGCCTTCTCACCAAATTAAGGAATTTGGTACATGAGGAGTACCTGTGTTTTGAAAGTTAGAGTGAATGAGCTTGGGAGTGATGATTCTTTGACCTTATTCTCCACTGTTTACTTTTGAACTCCTAGAACGGGCAATACCATCAGCATGTATAAAGACATTTTGTTCCTATGTCCTAAAGTTATCCAGTTTAAATACGTCACACTGCAAAGGTACTGAACATACAGCAGGCTTACCATAAATTCTGATTTTCCTCAGGTGTTTTAGGATTCTTTCAAGTTTCATGAAAAGTCAGACATGCGGAGAAAAACTCTGGCTGTCATTGTAGGCTCAGTTATGGGTAAAGGTGCATCCATTAAGATAAGAGCTACATTTCCAATAATGTACTGCTTCACAAGAAGTTAAAGACCCTAAGATGTGTTAAAGCAAAGCAATACAAACAAGTAACACAACAATTCAGCACTGTTATCTTTCTTATCAGGACTAGTTTGTAGCCACTTCAACTTAACATGCTTAGGGAGAGAATAAGGAACATTTTCATGTAATGACACTGCGAATAGAGTCAGAATCCTTGTGAGTGAGAACAAGAAGACATAATCTGAAGATGCACACTGGCTAATTGGGGAGACATAAGGAACTATTACTTTACATAAAAGATGGTTGATAATTAAAGCACCCTTCCAAAAGAGATAGAAGAGTTAAAATGGTATCTGACTTCATGAAGTTGTTTAATTCAGGAATGCACAGATACAAAAATCATACCTGCAAGGCTGCAAGTAAAGGGGTGATAGAATAAACTTTTAGATAAGCAGAGCATATCATCCAGTAAGTAACAAGTAAATTAGATAGACCATACAATCCTTATATGGATCCAAAACATCTATTTCTATATTATGCTTTAGGGTCTATATTATGTGATTGAAGAATCTCTTCTTCAAACACATAATAATAGACACGTATACAGCAAACACTAAACCGTGAATAGCCACGTCTTTGAATTTTTCCTCAGGGAAAAAAATTCACGTGGCCATAAAATAAAAAACAAACTTTAAAACACTAATTAAGTGGGGGTGTGTGCACATTCGAGCACATAATATAGACCCATGTTTTATTAAAATACTCATATAAACTGTTTTATAAGGGGTGTGAAATACTCAAGGAGCGTGCACTAGGGTAAGGTAACCTTTTACCTTGACTGAGACATCTTTCATATGGGCACTATCATCAGCATGTATAAAAACATGACTACCTCTTTTATGTTTAAACATGCAACAGGAGCATGGCGTCATGTTGTAGTGAATGTCCATTATGCCATATTTCTAACGATAAGTTTGCTAAAACTCTTCTTTTTCTTTTTTTTCCTTTCAGCTTTTCCCCATTAGAGGTCGCCACAGTGGAACAACAGTCCACAGAATGATTTGCAGTAGAGTTTTACAGTGTCGAGTTGCCAGCCTGGCATTCAACCTTCCACAGAAGGCACACTCTCACAATTTAGAATGTTTTCTAAAACTACTGGCTATCAATCACTTTTTTTCACCTCATCTGAACTAAAACCTGTAACAACATGTATACATGCACTCTGATTATAGAGATCGTACAATGTGTTTAACATGAGAAAGATCTCAGATGCAATATAAAATTAGGATATCTGGTCGCCTCTTCAGATGTACATAACATTGTTGTGTGTTTTTAGAGTTAGAGCATCATATCCAACATTCTGGATCTATTTAATTTAAAATCCTCTCTGCTTTGTTAAATTTGAATCAATTCACTCTTACAGACCAGAATACATTTTACACAATAGGCATAACACATGCACATTTTAATGCATACATAAATGTGTTTATGTCTTCTGCTTAAAATAGATCCCTGCCTGTCGGAGTGTAGAGACACTCCTACTGGTTATTGTCAGTTATTTGCTGACAGTATTTATTCACTTGCCAGTTATATTCTCATCTTTGGCCTCAGTTATTAACATGCAGCACAAATGACCTGACTACAGTCAGCGTAGGGAAAATAGTAGGGGAACATGAATATGATGTTTTAATCTGGGGTGATAGCAACTCCCTCCTGCTACTAGACTACAAATCGAGCAAAGCACAGTAAATATTAAATGAAGCAGATCTCCTGGAAATCGTGTTATGTGCTATAAACCATGTTTAGAAATTATATCTGAAATCCTCAGAGATTTACAGCATGGCATAAATCTAAATGTTACATTAAAATGCCATCCATTTCAGTTACACAACAGGAAACGAATTCCATCAAGTCATTATTTTTATGAGGATACCCATGTGACAGTAATGTAAAATATTTATATAATGTTTTTCCTTCATAAGTATCGGATTATTTTAAAGGTCTGCAGACTCTTAACAGGAAGTCATTTTTTAAAGGTTTTAAAAAATTGTAATCAAATCTACTAGCTTCTCTTACAATATGTAAATGTAATTATCGATCTTTTAACATAGGATGTCCTTTGAGATTATTGATGCACCTGCTATTTTTCTGCCCATTTTCAATTTTTACTAGACTTTTTTATTATCCTGAATTAAATATGAATATGTTTATGCTTCAGGCATCAAAGATTTCTGAAGTACTTATTTGCTAGAGGATGATACTTTAGTGGCCTTCAGAGGTCATAATACTATACACCCTTAGTGTTATGAAAGTCCAAAACAAAGTGTGATCACTTTTCATTGTAAGTATCTCTTCTATCTGATGTTTAGAAACACCTTAATCAAGATGAGCCATCTCCAACCACCCTTACCAGCAGAATACCCATGGAAATTATCATATCTGTCGTTTTCTATCAGAAACGTTTGAAACCATCTCTTGTATACTGCATAAAATTATGTGTGTGTGTGTGTGTGTGAGTGTGTGTGTGTGTGTGTGTGTGTGTGTGTGTGTGTGTGTGTGTGTGTGTGTGTGTGTGTGTGTGTATGTCTGTGTGTGTGTGTGTGTGTGTGTGTGTGAGTGTGTGTGTGTTGGGGGATAATCTAGGTGTGTTTCCAGTGACACCACTCACTTGCATTTTCACATAGGCAAGCTCTACCTGTCTTGTAGCCCCCTACTGTCTTGTGCATGGGTTCCTATATTTGTCCCCTGATGCAGAGTAATGCAGATTTCTTTAAATAGCAACCAGTGAACTGGAAACTGATTGCTGTTTTTTCCCATTTTACCTCTGAGTACCATGCATACATTTATCACTGTAGTCAGAGGATTAAGAATATGAATTAATAAGCCTCGGTTCTGTTATAGTCGTGATGTTTATTCTCCCATCTCCTATTGTTTCCTGTATGACTCTACTAAACCTACTTAATAGTGCTTCTGGCTCACTACTAATGATGTTTGCATGGGCAACTAACCAACCAACTAACAACTGAACCAAAAAAAGGTTTGTCACACATCGACAGGGAAGAAAATGGTGGAGCAGTTTTCATCAGCTGTCCACACCTGTACATATCTGCTGTTAGTTGCTACATTTATATAGGTTCATAGGTTCATAGGTAGGTACTAGGCTATTGGCCTAAGGGCCTACGTAAGCCTCGCCAACAAGGTTCCCTGGCTTATGCCACCCAAGAAAGTTATTTTCCTGTGCCACTGTCGAGCAGAGACACAGAAGTGATCCCCGGGGTGTATTTCCTATTCCCATCCACTCATCAAGATTTTTCTTCAAGAGTGCTAATGAAGAACTTTGCTTAGCATAGATGGGTAGCCTGTTCCAGAGTATGTGAAGTCTCTGGGACAGGAATCTATCCTGCCAGCAGTCCTGTTTATTGTGGTGACAAGGTTTATGTCCCTAGAGCGTGTAGCTCGGAGGGATTGGGATTTCTTTAGGTGTAGCATGTCCAACAGCTCTGGGTTTGACATAGCTTTATATGTTAGGCAGAGATCACCTTGGAGTTGGCAATATGCTATGGAGTAAAGCTGGAGCTTTTTGAGGCAGTCAGTGTAGGGCATTTGTTTGAGGCCAGTAATCATCTTTGTGAGGTACTTCTGTGGCCTTTCCAGCTGCTGAAGATGTCTTGTGAGGCATATTCCAAAAGGGGCGTTGTACTCTACAATGGGTCTAATGAGTGTTGAGTAGAGGGGAACAATGACCTCTTTTTTCCTGGATAAGAACCCTTTTATGATGAGGTGTGCCATGTAGAAAGACTTCCTGACTACAGTGGCGATGTGACTATCAAAGGAGAGACTACTGTCCACCTGGGTCCCAAGGTCTCTTATCACACATTCGGTGTTAAGTAGATTGCTGCCTATGTGATAGTTCATGGGTACAGAGTTTTTACCAAAGGGGATGCCACTGCACGTTTTGGCATTGAGCTTGAGGCCATGGCTCTGACACCAGACTTTTGTCTCAGCAAGGCCCTTCTGTAGGATGTCCGCATCATTTGGGTACTTGATTATGGCTCCCAGTTTGCAGTCATCTGCGAACTTCATTAGCCAGAGGCCTTCTGTATTAGCCTGTACTTCAGAGAAGTGGATACCAAACAGGAGAGGTCCCAGGACGGAACCCTGTGGCACTCCACTTGTCACTGCTTTGAGGTCAGATTTGGAGTCTGCAACTTTTACAGTGTGGGTTCTGTCAGTGAGCCAGTTGCAACCCATCTTGTGACGTAGGGATTTATACCTAGTTTAGTGAGATTAGCTATAATTCCAGAATATGGGATGGTGTCAAAAGCCTTGGCGAGGTCAAGATAGGCTGTGTGAACCACCTTACCCTCATCTAAGGCTTTGGTGACTGCCTCAAAGAAGTCTATCAGGTTCAGGAGGCATGATCTGCCTTTCACAAACCCAAACTGGGTGGGATCCAGAGTTTGGAGGTTACCAATGTCTTTGTTTATGAGTTCCATGATGATACTTTCCATGGCCTTGCACACCAGGCTCGTCAGGTTAATAGGTCGATAGTTCCTGGGATCAGTGTTGGCTCCCCCTTTGTGGAGTGGGATAAGTGTTATTGTGTGCCATTCAGTGGGCACAAAGCCTGATGTGAGACTATTATTGAACATGGTGCTTAAATAGGAAGCCAGTTCATTCTGAAGTTCGTGGAAAACGCAGCCTGGGATGTTGTCCGGTCCCATGGATGCTGTTTTTGGTTTTAGAGAGTGCAGCTTTTACCTGCATAGTTGTGATTACAGGGACTCTGCATTCTTCCTGTATAGGTATGGGCCCTTTAGGGGGTGAGGGGGTGTAAAGTTACCACTGAACCTATCTGCCAGGATGTTGTCAATATCAGTTGGTTCTGTAATTTTCGTGCCTTTGTGCTGTAAGAGCAGATCTGGGTGTTGCCATTGAGATTTTTGACATAGCTATAGAATGCTTTGTGGTTGTCTTTAGAATTAGTGGCACTTTTTATTTTCATAGCTAGCTTTGGAGGATCTTATAAGGGATCTCAGCTTCTTACTGAGGCTGACCAGGGAGTTCCTCCACTCATGGGATTTTACTCTCTTTTGCAACAGTTTCTTCCTTCTGTTGTACAGTTTGTTTATGGCAGGGGACCACCAGATTGGCTTCCTTTTTTGGAGGATAGCATATTGGTTCTGTTTGGGATAGCACGATCCATGCACTCATGTAAGTGCTTATAGTGTATTTGTGTAGGATTTAGCACTTGTAACTGTATTGGCCATCTGCATGGGTGTCATGAAGTTCACCACTTCTGTCTTAAGAAGAATGAAGTTGGCTTTGGAGAAATTTTTTACCGTGGTCTCCTTAATGGGGGGTGGGGGGCGGGATGTGGATATCAAGGGTGATTAGCTTATGGTCGGGTCGGACCAACGAGGAGTTGACTTCAGGTATGGAACACTGGTCACTCATGTTGGTAATGACTAGGTCTAGGATATGTTGCCCCTGGTGGGGGTGTGGATAAGTTGATCCAGGGCATTGGAGTTCCAATGAATTCCAGAAAGCATTGAGCTAAGGAGTTGGTACATGAGTAGTTTTTCCAGTTAATGGTGGGGTAGTAGAAGTCGCCCATTATTAGGGTGTTTGGTTGAACCCTAATATTTTCCAGTACATCAAGAAAAGAGGAGTGGGAATCCTGGGACATGGTGGGGGATCTGTAGCAAGCTACAATTTGGATTGCAGTTTTGCCCAGAGTTAGTTGCACTAGGATAACCTCGGATACATTATGCTGAGCAACTAGCCTGGAGGTGTGGATATCCTTAATGAATATAGACACACCTCTGCCTTTGGTGTTTCGGTCCAGGTTACATGGCTGAAAAGTGTGGTACGAGTTATAGCCTGGTAGTGCAGGGTTGCTCTCTGGAGCCTTGAACCAGGTCTCAGTCACTGCACAGATATCGATGTTCGCCATTTTAAGGAGTGCCTCGACTGAGTGCATTTTGATATTTAGACTTCTAGCATTGAGTAGCATTACCCTCAGTTTTTGCTTGCCTGTTCCTGTTATGGTGGTGAATTTGTTATTTGAACCTTGCCTAAAAAAGGCACTATAGGGGCAGCAAGAGCCTTAGCCAGTATCCGGAATCCCAGGGGCAACAGGTGCAGGCCATCTATGGCAAACCATCGTGGTCTGTCGACCATGTCATCTCAAGTAGACATATACTGGATCCTCTTAGAATGACACCAGAAGCTTTGCCAATTGTTGAAGTCAATCATTTTGTCCTTGTACTGTGGTATAATTCGGGGCGATGGCAGAATGCTACTTAGGGCTAGGGTCATACCTGCCTGGGCTACAAGATCAGAGAGCTCTTCAATGTCTCTCTTCATGTAGTCCAGGGAGGTACTTTTCAGGTCATTCACATCAACATGGACAATGACAGAGTCATATTTGTACTTGTTGTGGAGTGACCTGAGTGCATGGGTTATGTGGCGGATCCCGGCACCTGACAGGCAGCTGACAGTAACCGTCTCCTTGTTTAGCCTGGTGAGTGGGACATCAGTGTGCCTGACTATAGAGTCACCTATGACTAATGTGTTGAGTACATTGTTTTGCCTTATTGACTGTGGTTGAGTGGCTCACTGAGTCTGTGGGCTATGTGTCATTTGGGTTGTGTTGGGGGATGGAGGTTGCTTGCGTTTCTGCTTTGGAGGTCTCTGTTGCTTAGACAGATTATTATTGAGAGCCTCCGCAAATGTTTTTGTGTAACTATGTGTGGATTTTGGTGGTGTAGATTTAGTGAGACTATGTGATGAGTGTGGTGTGGTGCAAATGTTCACCTTCTCCTCATGACTGTAAAGTTCAGTCTTCGTTGGAGAGAGCTTTAACTCCAGTTTGGCTAGATAAGTGCATCTCTTACAGGTTGTAGTGTTGGGTGGTAGGAGGAGAAGGGTTGTCTGTGTACATGAGGCAATTTCTAGATGCCCAGATTCATCAGATAGACAGGAGAGAACACTGGGAGCTGACCCTTGGACATGCCTGAATACAAAACTATTTTCCTCTAGATAAGTGAGGAAAGTGAGTACAAGAGCTGTTTTTCTTTAAGCAAGCGAGAAAAGTAAGTACAAAAACTGTTTTTCTCTAGGTAATGAGGAAGACTGAGTGCTATAGTAATTAGTAGCTTATTTAGTGCTTACAAGTTCTGAACAAGTGCTGAGCACGAATAAGCAAATTTAAGTGCTAAAACTAAAAATCTGTATCTGCACTAGATGAGTTACAGAACAGAAACAAGTGCAAATGCAGGCTTTCAAATCAGAAAGTTGAGAGAGATGGAAGAGATTGCCCAAATGGCCTATAACTACAATTTCTGGGCCAGTACCACTCCTTATGTGGTAGACAGGTTACCTAGTACTTACCACTCCCACTGATAAGCTAGAAGGCCTCCCTCCAACACAGAATGGCTTGGGGGGGGGTCTCAGAAACTTACATTCAGTCCTGGATACAGCAAATCTGTATCTGGAACACTAGTTACAGGAAAGGTAGGAAACAGGCTTACAGTTTTTTTTTTTTTTACAGAAAAGTAGCAAAAACAGTAGTAAAAACAATGCACGTGCAGTGCAAGTTAGCACACTTGAGTATGCAGCAATATTAGACCAAACACAGTTTAAAAAATGCAATTAAATTAAAAAGGACTAAAAGCAAGTGCAGAAAGAGTTTATTAGGTAGAATGTGGTAAAGAGATGGGACTGGGGGAGTGTCCCAGATCAAATCTACAGTGGGGCGGGCAACTGTAAAAGCCACCAAATTTAAAATACAAACCAAAAATAGGGAGGTTGGGAAACAGTTTCAACAGAGATCTAATGTGGAAACTCATGAAAAAGTACTGCTTGGATTTACTTGGTACCTTTTGTCTAACAAATTTTGATGTACAACCCCTAGATCTAAATGTTTATTTATATGCTAATCCAGGTTGGGCATTCATCCATACGGGCCTTTTATCAGGCTCAGTCCAAAAGCACTGCCTGACTAGTGACTTGCTCAAAGTTACACAGTTGGTAAATGGAGAGGGAGGGGAATCAAATCTTGGACTATAAGAATCAGTTTAACAACTTGTGGCATTAATTCTGTGCACTATCAAATAACTGTAACAACTGCATCAGTGTGTGGGACAGACACAATGCAGTGCTAGAAAGGAAGGAGTTTAAGTTGTAGACAAATTAGGACAGTAGTGACAACTTTATCATGGAACAAGTGGACTCAAGGGACCCTGTTCTGCAGTTACTCTGTACTGTATTGGATGGTGATGTTTTTGTTAGTATTGCTGCCTATCATCTCTAGAATTTAGACCTGACCACCATGTATTGTTTAGGTGGAGTTTCTTTGTTCATTAATTTCTCCAAATCTTTTGGTTTTCTAATACCATGACAGGAATGGACCCCATTCCTAAATCAAAGTATGATTAAAGTTCATGAAATTCATATTGTTTCAATATTTGATGTTAGCCAAAAGTGCTTTTTGCAGCACCCGCAATGTGCCCAGTAATGACTCTTTCTGCAATTTGTACGGAGTTACATGTATTGGTAACATATCTAAGAACGATTGTAAATTCTTTTTTATAAGGTCCATTACTCCTACTACTACTGTAGCTGTGTGTTTATTTTTCTTCCACATTGCCCTCATTTCTGCCTGCAAATCCTGATATTTTATTACTTTGTGTCTCTCTGTATGTCTGACACTGTTGTCACTGGCTGTATCAATTTCAATAATCAATACTACTTTTGTCTTCTTTTCATGGACCACTATATTTCATTTTCTTGCATCTGTTTTTGAACTGTTGGTAATGGATGATCTCATGTGATGTAAACTTCATCGTTTTCTATGATGGCTCATGTTTCCAGTGCTTTTCAGCTACGTTAATATTGTAATGTTTCCACAATCCCCCATGTAACAGTCTTGCCACATTATTATGCCTTTCAGTATACAGTCCTTCTGCCATCAATATACCACAACCAGCTGCAAGATGTGCAATGGTTTCCAATTCCATTTTACAAAACCTACATTTGTTTGTTTCTCCCATATGTCAGTGGACTTTTTAAACCAATATGTACATAGTCCACTATCTTGGGCCACCAATATTAACCTTTCGTCTTTTGGTTTAAATTCACCTCTCCTTAACTGTTCCTGCATCTGATCCTGTTCAACATGAGGTTATTCCAAGAGTTTTCTATACTTGCAACTATATTTATGTATTTTCCACATTTCTTGCCTTCTTATCTGATTCTTCACCTTATATTTTTCTTTTGTTTTTTTGGCACATTCATTTACTGCCTGATTTTTATCTACGTCTGGTTTGATTTCTATTCCCACTTGATGCTGATATGCTAAACTAAGGAGGGAAGTCATCTTAGATTTATTCAAAACTTTCACTATGTTTGGGTCATGTGAGATCAGCCAGATATGTATGCAGTCCCACTATTGCATGTCTATACATGTAGTCAATTTCAAGGAGGCCCATACCTCCTTCAGAGCGGGAAATATACAGTCTTGGTATGCACTGATTTTTATAAGTCATTTGATGAGCACAAAGCATCCTTCTCATTTTCCTGTCCAAACTATTGGGGCCAGTCAATCAGTCCAAAACTGTAAGTTAGGACAAGAAGAATGAATTGATTTATAGCTTGGACTTTGTTTCTAGATGTCAGTGCTGTTTTTAGTATTAAATTAAGTCTTCTAAAATATTCCTTACTGAGTTTTATTTGCATTTGTTCATGTTTTATTGTTGATCCTTCATCAGTTCCCAAATATTTACACACTCCCTCTCGCTCAAGTTCTTTTATATCAAATTCCTGTCCCAAACTTATGTTTTCTCGGCGCTGAAGCTTTCCTGGTTTAAAGGTTGCTTTTGCACATTTATCAAGACCAAATGACATTCTTATATCATCTGAAAAAAGTTTTGAGCAGTTGCAGTTGTTTTTTCACTTCCTCATCTGATGAACTATATAATTTTAAATCATCTACAAAAAGAAGATGAAAAGTCTTTACACTTTGCTGTTTTCTGGGAGCTAAATTATATCCATGACCTAATCTGTTAAGTAGACAGGTTAATGGATTAAGGGCAAGACAAAAGGACAGCAGTGACAGATAGTCAACCTGGAATATCCCCTTTGAAATTTTATCACTGGAATAATTTTCCTTTATCGTGGCTTTACTGTAAAGTGGTTTGCACTACTTCATGGTCGCTGTAATGTAATCAGTCAGTGTAGAGTATATCTTATACATTTTCAGCACTCTTACCAATGAATGTGTGATACTTTTAGAAGCTTTTTCTTCCTGTATGAAACGGGTTCTGTCTAGGTAGTCTGATTTTCTCCAACTATTCAAAGACATGTTTAGGTCAATTGACTGGTATGTGTGCCCCTAGAATTACATTGTGGCATTTTTCTCTGTAGTCCTCTCCAGCAAACAAGCCCTTGGATCACTATGAGTAAACTAATTAAAGGATAATTGCACCCTGACCACAACATTTTCTTTCCACAGAGTTGATTGCCTCACTGCAGAATGATCGCCAAACTTCTACATGTAAAATGAAGCATGACATGGCAGTTAGTTGCTCTCTGTTGCATTCCTGTTCCATTCAGCTTCCTCAGTATGCATGGTTTTGGAGCTGAATAAAGTCTCGAGATGTTTGTTTTTTTTTATGAATTTGTCTCCCTGGTACTTTGATTAGCAGTGACAGTGGTGCAACATTCATCTTTTGTTCAAAAGACTGTGGGTTCTATTCTCACACCAGGCAGATGGATTGCTGACACTGCAATGCAGCATAAAGGGGGTCCTGTACATTTGAGTGTGTCATCTTTCAAATGAGATGTTAAACTGAAGTCCCATCTTCTTGAATTGGTGGTAGGACAGGTGGATGTAAAAGATCTCATGGCACCCTTTAAAAGTAGCAGGGGTAATTTAATTTACAGAACATAAAAAAACATCATTCACATATTTACATATCTACAAAATGTTCATATTTACAGGCACATATATGCATGTTTCTATTTATTATTTTTCTTATAACATCTTCACTGTTATTCTTCCATAATTGACTCCTAATCCTCTTCTACAACTATAATCTATTTTTTCACAATATATCTGCCAATATTCATTTTCTATTAAACAAAATTTCAGTTATTCATTCCAAATAGCCCATATTACATATCATAAATTCTTATCTGCTCTTCTCACATATTCTTTGTTCTTGTTCTTATAATATCCACATAAAAGTCATATTCACTCCTATATTGTTTATGTCATTAATATTATCAAAAACATTTTCTGCATATAACTTTTTTTAGAGTCTCACCACTCCTTTACATGGCCTTTTGTGTCTTCCTCCCAAAAAAAATAATCACACTTTTCAACTTTCTTTTTATATGGCATATTCCCCTCTGCTTGTAACTTATATATCACTAGGCTTCACAGGAAATCCTGACACTCTGCTATCTTGGTATACCATTTTTTTCCTAACAATCTTAACATTATAGGTTCATAGGTGTGTACTAGGCTAATGGCCCTGGAGCCCTTATAAGCCTAGTCTATAGGATTACCCTAGCATTGTGCTACCCGACCTTAGTTCCCAGTGCCTCTGTCAAGTAGAGCCACTGGAGTGATCCCGGGGTGAACTTTCTATTACCCATCCACTCATCAAGATTTCTCTTGAAGAGGGCCACTGAAGTGCTCTGCTTGACATGTATGGGAAGTCTATTCCAGAGCATGGGCAGTCTCTGGGTGAGGAACCTGTCCCTCCAGCATATTCTGTTGACTGTAGTAATGAGGTTGAGGTCTCTGAAGCATGTGGTGCAGAGGGATTGGGATTTCTTTAGATGTAGCATTTCTAACAGAGCTGGGTCAGACATGGCTTTGTAAGTCAAGCAGAGAGCGCCTCTAAGTAGGCAAATGAGACAGAGAATAGTAGGAGTTTTTTGAGTCTTTCCATATAGGATAAGTGTAAGGCCTAGGATCCTCTTTGTGAGGTACTTTTGTGGTCTCTCCAGTTGTTGTAGGTGTCTAGTGAAGTACATGCCAAATGGGGCATTGTACTCAATGGTTGGCCTAATGAGGGAAGAGTAGAGGGAGACAATGACCTCTTTCTTCCTGGATGCAACACCCTTAGTAATGAGATGTGCCACACAGAAGGACTTTCTGACCACAGTGGCAATGTGGTGGTCAAAACAGAGGTTACTGTCAACCTATGTTCCGAGATCTCTTATAACGCCTTCTGTGTTCGGTGGACTACTATTGATGTGGTAATTCATGGGAACTGGGTTTTTCCCAAAGGGGATGATGACACACTTTTTGGCACTGAGCTTACGGCCATGGTTCTGACACCAAGTATTGGTCTCAGTGAGGCCTTTCTGTAAGATTTCAACATCACCTGGGGAGTTAATAATGGCTCCCAACTTGCAATCATCTGCGAACTTTGTTAGCCAGAGTCCTTTCATGTTGGCCTGGACTTCAGAGAAGTAGATACCAAACAGGAGAGGACCTAGGACTGACCCCTGTGGGACTCCACTCGTGACTGGTCAGCAGTCTGACTTTGAGTCAGCTACTTTCACACTGTGGGTTCTATCTGTGAGCCAGTTTGCAATCAACCTAGTGATAGAGGGGTTGATGCCTAGCTTAAATGAATTTTTCTATGATTCCTGAGTGGGGAATGGTATCAAAGGCCTTGGCCAGATCAAGGTAGGCTGTATGAACCACCTTGCCTTCATTCACAGCTTTGGTGACTGACTCAAAGAAGTCAACCAGACATGACCTACCCTTCACAAAACTAAACTGTGTAGGCTTCAGAGATTGGAGATTCCCTATATCCTTGTTTATTGGGTCCATGATGATGCGTTCAATAGCTTTGCATATCAGACTTGTCAGGCTAATGGGGCAATAGTTCCCAGGGTCTGTAGTCGCTCCTCCTTTGTGGAGAGGGATGACTATAGCAGTGCACCATTTGGTAGAGACAAACCCTGAGGTGAGGCTGTGATTGAACAGGGCACACAGGTGAGGTACCAGTTCACTCTGTAGTTCATGTAGAACACAGCCAGGGATATTGTCAGGTTCCAAAGAAGCTATATTCTTGGGCTTGGACAGTGCTGTTTTGACCTGTGCAGCAGTAATACTGGGTGCCTGGCAATCTACTGGTATTGTGACTGATCCTTTAGGGGGGCAAGAGGGGTAACTTTGGCACTGAATTTGTTGACCAGTGTATTGGCAATATCTGTTGGCTTGGCATAGAAGGTACCATTGTGCAGTAGCTCAGAGCAAATCTTGGTATTGCCGTGGAGATTCTTTGCATAACTATAGAAGGCCTTGTGGTTATCTTTACTATCTGCTGCAATTCTGTTTTCAAAGCTAGCTTTAGAGGATTTGATGAGGGATCTCAACTTTTTGTTGAGGCTGATAAGGGAGTTTTTTCAGTGTTGGGACTTCACCTTATTCTGCATCAGTTTCCTCCTTCTGTTGTAGAGTTTGTTTATGGTGGGGTACCACCAGATTGGCTTCCTTTTTTGGAGGAGAGTGTCTTGGTTCTATTGGGTATGGTGAGATCCATGCATTTGTGTACGTGTTCATGCAGTGCATTGGTGTATGATTCATCAGTCATGCAACTATTCTCCATTTGCATGGGTGCCATAAAGTTAGCCACCTCTGTTTTTAGGAGCCCAAAGTTAGCTTTGGAGAAGTTTTTCATGGTGGTTACCTTTGTAGGGGTGGGTGGGAGGGATGTGGATTTCCATGGTGATTAGTTTGTGGTCAGATATAAACAGGGAGGAGTTGACTATTGGTGTAGAGCAATGGTCGCCCATATTAGTAATGACCAGGTCGATGATGTTGCTACCTCTAGTGGGGGTAAGAATGAGCTGGTCCAGGGCATTGGAATTAATGAATTCCAGGAAGTGTTGGGCAAGTGTATTGCTACATAAGTAGTTTTCCCAGTTAATGGAGGGGTAGTTGAAGTCGCCCAGTATGAGAGTGTTAGATTGGATCCTAATATTCTTCAGGGTGCTTAGGAATGTGGAGTGTGAGTATTGGGGCATGGTTCGGGACCTAAAAAAGGCTATGACCTGAATCGCTGTCTTACCCAATGTTAGTTATACCTGAAGTATTGCTGATGCATTATGTTGGGCTACCAGTCTGGAGATGTGCGCATCCTTTATGAATATAGAAACACTACCACATTTGGAGCTTCGGTCCACATTCTGGGGCCGAAAGGTGTGGAATGAGTTATAGCCTGGTAGTACAGGGGTGCTTTCTGCTGCCTTGACCAGGTCTCTGTTACAGCACAAATGTTGATGTGCTCTATTTTAAGGAGTGCTTCGAGCGAGTGCATTTTGAGATTTAGACTTCTAGCATTGAGCAGCATGACCCTCAGATTGCATTTTTTTGTAGCTGTTACGGTGGTAATTTGGCTTTAATCATTTGTCTTGGTATCATTTTGCATAGACTTGCATAATTATATTATTCCATCACATTGTTATATCACATCCTTCTATCTTTTTCTATATTATCAATTTTAAGTTGCACATTAGTATATTTTCTTGATAATTTTTAATGTCTTCATTTACATATTCTTTTTCTATTTTTCTTATTCTCCTGATTTCCTAGAATGTTTGTACTTATATCTAAACATTCTCACTATTAATTTCTCATCTCTTCCTTTAATATTCTATACAAGTTTAAAGAAGCAGATTAAACAACTGTATTTAGTAACCCCAATCCCCCATCTTCACTCACATACAGCGCACCTCTTTTCACTGAGTTTAATCTTGAACCCCATATGAAGGAAAACACCAACTGCACAATTTAATTTTCATATTTTTGTTTGATCATATAAACATTTGGCATATCTGCTATTTTTCACATGAATACATAATTCACAATATAAACCTTTTTCTAAATACTAATCTATGCTCCCTTCAAAGAAGATATATTTCTTTCACTTATTTTATCAACCCCCCCCCATTTGCATCATAACCGCATCATTTTTACTCCAAATTTTATCCCTAGGAAAGACAACTCATTTATTGAGAAATACACCCCCAATTTTCACCATATCACCAAAACCCTTACTTTTAGTTTTGTTTTTACTCAATGCCATTCCCATTTCCTTTAAACATCCATTCAGACAAACCAACATTTCCCTTATCCATTTTTCTTCTTATCAACTACAACCATATTATCTGTGTATATCAAAACTATTGGGTTTTCTACCTCCTTTTGCATAAGATATCTAGCTAGCATCTTTCATTTTGTAAGCTATTTCACTCACTATCTCATTTATTACCAGTGGGAATAATGTTCCGCTCATGGGACATCCTTGTCTTATACCACACTTCATGCATATTTCTTTACTCAGCCACCCATTACCTAACAATATTATTCTATTATTTTGTTATGCTGACATACACAGTCTTCTAATTCTATTATCTATGTAACACTTCTCCATAACATCCCACAAAGCATCATGTCCTACTGTATCAAATGGCTTGCTAATATCACCTACTATAAGTTTCACATCCTTCCTTTTACTTATAATATCATCCAAAATTTCTCTTATAATGAATAACAATTTTTGATATCCCTTCCATTTTATATCATATATACTTTCTTCCATAATATCCTTCATCCTTTGTTCCATCTTCCTCTCCATTATCCTCATAAAAATTTTAGAATCTGTGTTATTTAGTGTGATGGGTTTCCGATTTATTATTGAATTCTTTTCATCTTTCTTCCATATAAATTTTAATAACCCACTACATAACACTCTTTATAAACAAACCCTTCCTTCAACCATTCATTCAGTATCTTTATAAAATATTCTGTTTGCCAGTGTACTAATTTCTTGCACATTCCATACTATATGGCATCTGGACATGATACCGAACAAACATTTACTTTCCTAAGTATTTCATCAAATTCAGTAATAGTGATTTTTTTTTCAAATTTTTCCTTAATTCATTCTGAAAAATTTTCTTTCCATTCTCTCTTATTTTCCTTCTTTTTCCTCTTGTACATATTTTCAACATGATGTACTGCACAGTCATAATTTGCTCTTGTGTTCTTTTTACCTCTGCTTTTATATTTTTCATTTCTCTCATTATACTAATACCATCCTTTACTATTTTACCTGAGTATACAGATACCTCCTCCCTTGTAAATAACATTTCTGCCTAAATAGTAATGCCTTAATTTCTTACTCAATTTCTTTTATATATTTCTTTTTCCATATCACAATACTCTGTTATATTATTTTCTGATACATTTTTATACATTCGCGCATACTTCACTTTTTCTTCCTTTTTTACATCATCCTGCTATTGAAAAAATACTTTTTATACTTATTTTCAAATTCAGTCCACAATTCAGACTAGTTTTTATAGAAGTCCTTCATGGTTATATGACCCTTCTATAATTGCAGTACCGCCCACTCTCCAATTTCATCCCATAATCCCTCATTTATTCTTTTTATTCTATTTCATATTTTAATATGCTCCCTTTCTTCCATCACCTCCATTCATATTGTTAAATGGTCTGAAATAAATCACAACTGTATCACCATCTGCTACCCCCAAAACTTCTAGTAATACAAAATAATCAATTTCTGTTCCATGTGCCCCCCCTTCTGTAAGTCTATTGACTTTTGTTATACACAGTTAATTTACCACACTTTATCACTTTCTGTATTTTTTACATCTTTGGTTTTTTTTTTTTTTTTTTTTTTTTTTTTTACATTTTCCCCTTAAATCACAATTAAAGTCTCTTGCAATAATAATTTTCATATTAACTTGCCACAGTCTAATATTTGATAAAAAAGGTTCTCTCTTTCCTTGCTAGTAACATGTGCATAAAATGCTACATTTTCATAAACATGTTCTTTCCACCTCACATCCATATCAGTTAACTTTCTCATCCTTATAAATGTTAAATCTAGTATTTTCACATTTTTATACAACACAGCCACTCCAGAACAACATTAATTTCCTAAGTTCCACATTATATTTCTACCCCACACATTTTCTGTATACGGTCTTTCTTCACGTGTCAGTAATCTTACATCCTCTAATGTCATAACATCCACATCACATTTAGCATACCATTTCAATATTTGTAGTCTTCTTACAGTGTTAAAATACTGTTCTCATAAAGTTATTGTTTTTCCTTCCTTTTAAGTTTAGAGGAAATATTTTTAATTTTAATTTTTCTTATTTTTTACTCTTTCCCCAGCTGAATATTTTTCTTGGGTTTATGTACAAATAATCCTCAATTCCCAGAATCAGATGTTTTAGTGCCTAGAACTTCAAAAATGCATTAGTATCTTCCCTCCTGACCTCTTTTCCTGCACGCACTCTCTTTCTCTCTATCTCCTAATTTTTCCCTCCATATTAATTCTTCTTTTACAGTTTCTTCTTCTTCACCTATTTCATCCTCTTCCTAGCCTCTTGTTGTCCTCCCTCATGTATATTTTCTTCCCTTTCCCTTCTTTTTCATTATTTACTGTTTGATCTTGACAATCTATCCAAAAGTGTCCCTTTTTGTACACAAACTGCATTCAGGCGCACACCTTATGTCCTGTCTCCTCGCACTGGTTACATTGTACATTGTCATACTCATTAATTAAATGAGAAAACTCCCCACAAAAGAACTACAATTTAGACTGGTCAACATATCTCTATTCCATAAGTTTCTGTTATCTCTAAATTTCATAATATTGTCAACAATTACACACAGATTCTACATTTTTTAGCATTGTCATCTTCTAGTTCATCAGTTCTAAATGGGGAAGTAACATTTTTTAACATTTAAGTTACCATAAGAAAACAAATAATTGCTCCATGGATAAATGTCCTTCTTTTTGTTACACATTTCCAAAAATGTCATCATCAGTCCATTAGTTTCAAATGTTAACTCACAAAAGTTATCTGCCCAAATATGTACAAAAATTGAATTCCTTATCCTTTAAAGCTCAGAACAGTTGCAAAATTGTCCCATATATAATATCTGTATATTACAGTGTATTTTTTTGTTCTTATCCTTTACTTACAGTCTGCTGCTACTCGACGTTTTTGCCTGGTATCATTGTTGCATAACTTTTTGTTACTGAATTATCTGCCACCACAAAACCAGACACGTTGTCCGTTTGTTGCTGCTTTCCTCTTTTACTTTCTGTCACAGCTGCATTCTCTGCTGCCACATCACCTGGTTCCTTTTCCACATTACCATCCTCAGCACTTCCAGAAAGTTGTCTTTCATCTCATCCCATGAAATATCAGAACTGTCACCTGAACCATCCAGCTTGATTATTTTTAACAGAACATTGTTTGCAAGCCCTCCCAACTGCCAGTTCTGTTATCTGCACCATTTCAACAGAGTTGCTTACTCCCTTCTCCACGGAGACAGCTAAACACTGCTGTTTTGTAACATTTACCACACAGGAATCTTTATTTATATTCTGAATCTTCATACTGAACACATTTTTCTCCAAATTCTCACTTCTCAATTACAAACTCTCCATAGCTTTTTTTCCCTCCTCCATGCTTCTTCTTTCCTTGGGCCTCTTCCTTGATTCTTTAGGAGCTGTCCAGGGCCATCTAGAAGCTCCAAAGGGTAGAAGTTCCATGATGCCCTAGTAAAAGTTCTTTCAATAGTATAAATGCCACCTTTTGCCTCCCCTAAAAAGAGGTCAATAGCCTAGTTGGGCTACCCTGGTCAGTAAATAGTAAAAAAATAATTTTACCTAATTAATTTGACCTGTTCTTACTCAGAAATACACATGACAAGGTACACTTGTCTCTGGTTTGTTCTTACATGCACAACGAGCTCATAAAGCTGCGTAATGGCATTTATAGCTACAGCCTCTCCCTTCCATGGGGTCATAAATCTATTGACATTTTTGTGGTATATTGTGAGGTGACACCTGATAACCTCTGACAGGAACATCACTAATCAGCTGAACTTTTCAAACCAAGAAATATGATACTTTGCCTGACTCGTGAAAGGAACGTGGGTGAAAGATACAACCTGAAACTCTCAAAATTCTACTTTTTAAAAATGCTGTTATTTCAAGTATTTCTTTACATTTCTTTAAGAACTATTAACAGATTTGGTATTTCTTAATATAGGAAACAAATATAAATGTTATTGCAAAATAATCACTTCCACTTCCTCTGAGGATTTTCAGACTTTACAGCATATCTCACTGCATCCATTGCAAGTGAATGGAATTATCTGATAGGTAAGATTAATACAAATTGTGTTAGCTGTGATCTCACTGTGCATTATGGGCAAAAAGTATTTTTTAAGGAAACAAGATCACACCAGGATATCTGCTCCCATGGATACATCCAGGGTTAGAAAAAACAAAATTATTAATAAGTAGCTATTTTATTGCTGACAAGTTTGGATTGTGTAGGACTTCATGGCAAGATATGTTTTTTTCTGTCATCAGTGGTCCTTTAAATGATATAAATGAACTTGCGCTGCTGTGGAAAATAATTATATTTTGGACTGACATGAAATTATCATGGAGAAAACACTCGATGTAATCTCATAGTCTATCTGCTTATATCATATTCTACCTAGACTCCAGAAACTTTTCCCTTTCAAGGCTTCACAAGTAATACTCTTTTCCTCATGAATATGCGCTGTTAATCTGCAATGAGCTGCCATAAGATAGAGAAGGGACCCATGATAGATAGATGGAGAGAAGTATGTCGAAAGCTTTCTGTTGTGCGATAGTTAACTGGCAGGGAATGCTGCACACATTAGGCTAATTGCCTGAATAAAATGTCATTGATTTTACCAAGGAAAGGGCAGGAACACAAGTCATGTTTACTGTCAGTGCAAAGGAAAATATATCAGAGAGATTCTGAAGACTGAGTACTGAATTTACCCTGCTTTATCTCTGGCAGAATGTCATTTGTAACTAAACAAGATGTAAATAAGGGTGAGGACATTTGTTTGATTGCAAACGCTTTCTAGAATGTCAAGCTGCTGTTTGTGTTAATGTACATTGCTACATTGTCTTAAAAGTAATCTTTTGGCCTTCCTTTTCATCTGTCCATCAGTCCTTCTACCATCCTTTATTTTAATCCACCCATCAGTTCTTTTTCTTGTCTTAGGCTCTGTTTGAAGATAACTTTCTATTACTGAGTTTAAAACAATGTCAGTCAAAAAAGGTTTCATCGTCCAGCTCCATAATCTGCTAGCCCAGTAACCTAATTAGATTAATAACTGGACTGTTTAGGGATGCATACAGTTCACATGCTACTGATGAATAAACCAACAACAGTAAATATTATAACAGTAGATAGTTTTTTAGTATGTTTATTTGCCAAACTGCATTACTAACATTTTGTACTTCTATATGTTTTTATCTAATAATGATATTTCTGCTGCTTGAACAGCAAAGATCTGCATACTGTGCTTTGCTAATTTACATTTTCATGGTACAAAACAAAGCTAGATGTCCTGCAGGTAGAACAGAAATTTCTTGAGGACAGCCCCCCTTTTAACAAATATTCGAATGGCGTAATTGTTGCTCAGCAAGAGTACTTTTGACAGTTCTTTTTCATACAGGCTGATCTTACTGTTTTTGTCCTATGTGATACAAGGACAGTTATCTTGAATAAAAGCCATGTACACACACACACACACACACACACACACACACACACACACACACACACACACACACACACACACACACACACACACACACACACACACACACACACACACACACACACACACACGCTCACTGGGCTCTATAACATATTTTTCTCAGAATCCACATTCAGGCTCATTCAGTACTGTAACTTCTTAAAATCTCAGATGAAGGATAGCTGATTTCTTTTCAAATCAAGTTTGAGCTATATCCTTGTAGCTTGCCCTTTACATAATTGAATCTACAACAAACAGAGCAGCTGTAATTTAATTTTATTAAATTAAACCACACAAGGGCAATTAAAGAGAGTTACTGAGGCAGACTTTGTACATTGGGCATGCTCCAGGGCTGCACTGGTCTGATGGAGTGTTTCCTTTTGCTCACATGGCAGGGGCTTCTTAATTGCATTAAAAGAAAGGACATTTAATTATTCTTGCAACAAGCAGACTACATTTCTTATGCAGCAGTGTTCCTGTTGCCTATTAAATCACACATTTCCTTTCCAGGTAATGTACAAGACTCTATTAAAAAGAGGTACAACTGAACATTTCCTGAGGGCATTGCCTGTTATACAGAAGATGGCTTTTTTCCTTATGCATCTAAAACAGGTCTCAGCTGCTTACTCTACATGCAAAGGAACACATTTTCCATCAAAGGAACACATATGCAATATCCTAACTAACAAACTATCATTTTTATTGATATAAGAATCAGTGGGATAAAATGCTCTATTACCACACTGTAGGTGTTCTTTACCATTAAAATAACATTGTACTCTGAAGTAAATTAACCACTGCTGGCTCTAGTTACCAACCCAATCTACCCAACATTTCAACAAACATAATTTCTGTCTTTTCTGACCACCTGACAATATAAGACATTTTGTTCCGTACTTTTACCTTTATTATTCTTTACTAAATTAATTACTCCTACTAGGCTTATTGCCTTGTATTCACATTTATACAGATTTTAGATTATTTGGCCAGGATATATGTGAGTAAATATTTAAAAGAATGATATGAAAATACAGAATTATATGAATTTAAATGTAATGTTCTGAAGTATTAAGTCCTGAAGTTGAAAAGAAAAAGAACCTCTCTTCATTTTTCTAAATACTATGGGTTCTTTGAACTTCACCTGAGCAACTGCCATTAGAAGCAGAGACCTCAGCTGAATGTTTCATCCTTGTTATATGGTGCACAGACTGAGATCCATTATGATACCCTTTGTATATGTATTACTTTATGAAATAGAACAGGAATGTTTAGAGAACTGAAGACATTGGGTATCCTTCACTCTGCTTCATTCATATACCTAGGCATCTCACTCTGCCACTCGTTTAACTTTCAGGAACATAGTCAAAAATGTAGATCTAAAATCACCCTTCTTTTCTGGGCTGAGAAAATATCTCAATTCCTTTTATTACCAGCTAGGGCAACCACTTAGAAAGATACCTTGCTTACACAACTTTATTATGGCATACCCTTGTTTACAGCCTTCTCTAACAAAAAAAAAAAAAAATCAACATTACAGACCTTATCTGATAAAATATGTGGCTTAATCCATAATCCCCCTCAACTTGAACACCATTGCTTTACTTTAAGCAAGGCCAACTGTATCTCAGTACAACTGAGATCTAAACTACTTCTGCGGTCCCAGTTATTTAAATTATTCCACTAAGATGCCCCTTCCCCACTTGCAATAAAACTTGCTACTACCACCCCAACCAATAGCTTCAGAAGCCAGGGTAAAGAAGACCCTGCTCTCCGACCACATCTATAAAAAACACATAACTATGAATCTAGTTTCTCTCTACTTGGTCCAAAATTGTGTCATCGGTTCACTATCTCACTAAGCATAGTAACTATGTTAAGTTCAGCTCCTAACAGAAACAGTTATCTGAGCAACATATGTCGTAATCAGCACTATGTTAATTCCCTCAAACGTCACCCCACTCCCAGTACTATTCTATTGGTTACCACTATGTGTCTGCTACCTGTAAATATGTACATAGCTTGTCATTCTTTCTCAAGAAAGTAAGTAGATGAGCAAATAGAAAATACAATGATCATGTTTATAATTTAATTCTATGCTACAATTTTTGTCAAATAATCTTGAAAAAACAAACACATGGTAACATTGTGTGAAACAAACAATAATGCATGCACATTCCTTGACCATCAATAATACCCTGAGCGTGGGGTCATGGCTAGGATGCTGAACTGATAGCTGCACTTCATTTCAGCTCTCTTATCTCAATACAATTCCTGACAGGAATTTTACAAAATAATATTTAATTTGAGGAAATATTTATTACTAACTAATTTCTAATAACTTTGAGCATCTACAGGAAAACTTTCATTGTCAGAACTTAATTCCTGTCAAATTAATTACTGGGAAATCAGCACCAATATCAGCTTCACAGCATGAGTCATCTAAGGAATTCAGCCCAAGACTCTTCTCTCAAAAAAGATCTACAATCTCTTATTACAAATATATAGGACAATAAAATAGATACTTTTAAAGAAAAGTGCTCACAACAACTAGAACAGCTTCAAGAAATGTTTACTCAGCAGAAAGGACAGATATCACTTATTGAACAGTCATTAAATGACATTGACACTAGAGTCCAAATAGAAGAACAACAAACTGAATTCTTACTTCAACAGAGCACATATTTACTAGAAAAGCTTGATGATATGGAAAATTGAACAAGAAAAAATAATATTAGAATATATGGTCTACCAGAAAAATCTGAAGGGGACAATATGATAAACTTTCTTACCACCTGGACACCAGATGTAATAAAATTACCTGAAGCTCTTTCATATGGCATAGAATATGCACATAGATCACTAGCAGCTCCTGGAAATACTTCTTCTCCAATTAAGAACAAGCCGAGATCCATAATTGTGAGACTTTTTTCTACACAAGATAAAGATCTTATATTAAGAAATGCTTGGGCAAATTCTCCCATCAAATACAATGATTCATTAATAAGATTTGACAATGATTATTCTACAAAGGTGGTTTCAAAAAGAAAATAATTTCGACCAATAATAAAAACCTTGAAGAAGAAGCAATTGAAAACCCATCTTTTATTTCCAGCAAGGCTAAGAGTTTTTCTACCAAATGGAATACAAGTCTTTGAAACAGTAGATTCAGCAATAAAATACCTTACCAACAATAACATCCTAACACAAGAAGAATCTATGGACTGGGCAATTAGTACTCCAAAGAGAAATGCTGAAGTAAATAACTGGAAAACTGTTGAGCAAAAGAAAAAAAACTAAAGGACAAATAATCTTACATGTGTTATATTCTGTAAAAGTTTAAATAATAATACAAACAACAAAAGAAAAGTTCTTTCTGTCTTCAAGTCACTCTGAAACAGGTACTGTTTTCAATTATACTTTAAATGTTAAAGTTAATATAAATTCAAATACATTTATCTCAAATCACACTAATATATTAAGCATAATTTAAACAGTACTTCATTTTTCATTATTATCCATCTATTATTTTCATTTCCTTAATCAGAGTAATCAACACATAACAATGTTCTCAAATTTTTATTTTTTTATTTTTACTTTGTTCTCTTTTTTTCCTCTCTCAACATATAAAGTCCTCATTAACTTATAATGTTTTATTCAGTACATGGTTATATTGCTTAATAGGTATAGTAATAGCTGTTATATACTTTGTTATCAGTTACATCTCTGACAGCATTTCTTTCTATAAGTTAAAAATGTCCCTGTTTGGGTAAACAGTAGTGCTGGGCGGGAATGTGTTGTTTTTGATATGAAGTATTTCAGTTTAGGTGTATCATAAGGCTAATTTAAATAGCCTTAAAAATGTTTTGTCTTTGACCCATTTGCACATATTAATATAGTGCAGTGCAGAATTTATTGTGAATGATATTTTATGGCTATAAGCCGAATGTGTTGTAGTTACGGACATCCGGAGTTGAGTGACACTTTTAAGTTACTTGGATAACCTGTTATCTTTTGTCTTATAATGAAATATGTTATAGCATGTTTAAAATGTGTTTTTTTTTGGATGTGAACACTATACGGCAGACTAGAGTGGTTGCGTGCACAGTGCATGATATTGTCACGAAGGGAGAGAAGAAAAAAAAAAAAGAGAGAAAAACGCATACCTTTTCCCGCTTGGTTCTCGAGACAACATAACAGACACAAATATTATTAAAAACTCGAGTTCCTTATTGCTTGACACTTTTACTTGTATATGTCATCCTTTGACTCTATCTAATTGATGTCTAATCAGGAAATAAGCTTGGTTCACTTTTAAAGATATAGGGACCTAAATTTGACTTCTACTGAAATGGGAATAATATATGTGGTTCATTTAAATATATCCAGTTCTTTTTTAAACATGCTTTCATGTTACATAACCACCCTATTTAAGGTTTACTTATCAGAACAACATAGACTGTCTTCTGAGAGACAATTTGGAGAGAGAAACATGTAATCACAATTGTTTTACAAATTGCTAGACAATTCCATAAACTCCTTTATCACTATAACTTTCTTTAACATTAGGAGTTACAGATATATTAGCATGTTTCCAGCTTGCTACAGAACCTAATATTATGCTGGGGCTTTTGTTACTGAAAAGAAGCTCATAAACAGCATTCCACAGCTGAAAGTTCCCTGACATGCCTGAACTAATATGCAGTGTGGTACAATTGTAGTTTGCACAGGAATTGCTCATTATTTTACTGCTGTGAATGTGATCACAGTGACTAACTAATGGCATCTTTGCAATGCAAATGTATTTCTAATGTATAAAAAAATAATTGCAGATGACTTTCATAGGTACAAAAAACATTTTCTGGCTTATTTGAATTGACTGCATGTTTTAAGCTGCAGCTTCTGTTTAATTGTTTCACTTGACTAACTGAACACCACATGAAGTCATTCCTGAATGCAATGTGTTCAAAGTTGCTTGCTCACAATCAGGCCTAATATATTTCTTCACCCTTTAGGGGCCTACTGGTGAAAGTCAGTCTGTGTAAGCCTCATGTCAAGCCCCAACTTCTTGTGTACAGGGAGGAATGTCAAGTAAGGGGTTTATAATCATAATACCAGGATAAATCATACTCTTGCAGTGCATGGATCACCATAGCTATCCTCTGATATCAGGGAAAAAACAAGCTTCTTAATCCACTTTTTGACTTAATAAAGGTATTACCCCATAGTTTAAATAAATTTTGTCTATTTACTGCAAAGTAAGTTAAGAATTTTAACCTGCAACATTATCAGACATAATAGTTTAAATCTTTGCAGCTTTCATTATTTGACATGTTTTCCAGTTTACTTTTTAAATACTATAATGAGAAACTGCTGATGTTTTATTCTAAAATTTCATTCAATCATAAGGTTAAATTACTGGTGTTAAGTAAGCCAAAATTATATTCCCAACATTTATTGTCAGCAGATAAACTCACTGGTTAAGTTTCAGTCTAAGCTGTAAGAGATAATATGTCATTTACCTAGATGTTTGGTTTGGAAACTGTGGTCAAGTGCACTGTAGTTTTACCTTTGCACTGTGTATTTCTGGTTATACAAAGTCCCTCTGAAAGTTGTTAAAAGTGTTAACAACAAAACACCCAAGCAAGTAACAACACTATAAGCAGTCTCTTAGATAAGGGAGACATCTAAATTTTGATCTTGTTGTCTCCAGCCATGGGAATTGTTTTTGAAAAGCTGAAGAATGCACTCAGAGGAACATATTTAATGTCCAGTAAAGAAATATTAATATATTGGAACATTGTATTGCATTCCAGTTTATGTTAAACATGAAATGTGATGTGGTTTCAGAACTATTCATGCTTATGTTCCAATGTGACTTTGCAAATACTACTCTAAACACTGGTTTCAGACCTGAGTAATCTAAAAACACTTACACAACAAAGGTATTGTATTGTACAGTAATGTCAGTAATAGCTTACAACTAATGTCTGCAATATACAGTTATAGATTTTACCCAATACTGTGCAAAAAGCATTTTATTTATTATTTATCTATTGATGTTGGTTAATGTCATTAACCATTTGTTTTCTCTTATACTACTGAAAAGGTAAAATAATGATAGCTGGCAAATTAAACACATTAATTGCTGTATTACTATCTGAATTGGAAAACAACTGTTAGTTTTGAATATATTATATAATATATATTTTTTATAAAGTAACAGCGACTGCATTGAAAAGGTTAAATTAAAAAGACACACATTTTCCATATGTATTAATATGGTGAATTAGTTTACACTACACAAGTTATCATATTAAATAAGTGGCACTTTGCTCACTAAATAATAGTGAATCTGATCTGTTTCTTAGAACATGATGGTTGAGCCAAAACCCAGCACCCCATGTTTACACCATATTTACCAGCTATTCTTCTACCCCAGGGACATTTTGGGGTTTTACTGTCTTTACAATTGTTGAGGATTTTTTTTCAGCATTAATCAGATAGAATAATAAATTGCACTTATAATGTTATAATCCTTACAGTAGTTATAATCAATTTATATGTAAATTGTTCTATTTCACAGAATGTATAATTCTGTATATTTTTTCTTAATAATATTGTTGAACATGAGAAAATGTTTATTAATACCCTAAATTATTTCAAAACGATACTACCTTAGTCTAAACGTTTTGTACATTTTTGAAACCTGATTAGAAATAAGATAAAGAGTAAAGAATATATTTATATATTTTAGCTGATTAGATTATCTTAATATATTATTTAATTATCTTTATTTAAAACTAAGAGGATAAGAGAAACTGATCCAAATATTATTTGTGTGGGTAGAAAGTTTGTTTGGTTAGATTCACTAACCAAATAAGGAGGTATATTACCTCATAGTGATAGGGAATGGTTTTTAAGGTTAAGAATTACAAGTTTAGAAGTTTTTTTTTTTATTTATCACTTTGGTGTTACTCAGAAACATGCAAAAACCATACAAGAAACACATTTTTGAATTCTTTATCCAAGATGGAACTAAGAATAAACAATATTTACATAAACTCACATATAAAACAAACTCAAAACTAGGAAATTAAATGTTTATCCATAAATGTTAATGGTTTAAATAATAGTAATAATAGTAATAAAAGGAGAAGCCTATTCAAATATATAAACTTACATAAACCACAAATAGTTTTCTTACAAGAGACACACTTATTAAATGGAGATATAAACAACTTAAATATTAATAATTACCCAGTACTAATAAGTTTTCAATATAAAACAAAAAAAAGAGGAGTAGCTATACTACTTCGCAACACAACTATAACACCTAAAATAATTACTACCCATCAAGATACATCAGGTATGTTTTGTCGAGCTTCAATAGAGTTAAATAAGAGAATCTACACTTTAGTAAATCTATATTGGATTCCAGGACTAGGATTAAGAACAGTTAAACAGCACTTTGAAGAGATAATTCATTTAACTAAGGGTAGCCTGAGATTGGCAGGAGACTTCAACTGTATAATAAATGAAAAAGATACAGATTCTAAATCTAAAAGAAGAAAACAGCTTATCTCCAAGGCACTATTAAAATTTATAGATACGCTATATTTAAAAGATATAAATGAATTTGCAGAACCAGACTCACTAATCTTCTCATTTTATTCTCATAGATATAGAACTATCTCTATAATTGATAGAATATATGTCACCAATGACCTAATAACAAAACCTGACAAAGTCAAAATGATAAATTGTCCCTTATCTGATCATAATGCCATAGTCTTTGAGATAGAATTTACTCCTTTTCATTCAAATTCCATTACTAGGATACCTTCCTATATCACAAAATTGACAGAATTTAAAGAATTTTATGAAGAAACAATCAAAAACTTTTTAGAAATAAACTACACAGAGGATATTTCAGAAATATATGTCTGGGATTCATTAAAGGTAGTTACATATGGGAAAATATTATAATGGTACATAAATAAAAGGAAGTCATGGAATAAAGATATGCTAGACTTACAAAACAAAGCAGATGAATTGAAACTGGAAAGGGCAATACTACTCAAGTTCAAGAACTTACACAAATCAATAAGAAGTATGCAGAATTGTTACATCATAAGATTATGATTAACTTAGAAAAGATAAAAATAAACTCATACTCTACTAATTCTGCACACCTGAGACACTTAACTAATAGAACAAAAAAATAATCAAATCTAAACAAATAAAATAAATATTTATTCCTAATACTAACAAAGAGTTACGGATCTAAATGATATTTTAGAAGCATTCAGACTTCAATTTAACTTTGATAATTCCCTAAACACCCAAGATACACCCACCAAGGATATAAAAAAATACTTAGAAAATAATATTCATATTACATTAACACAGGAACAAATAGACATTATAAACAAACCAATAAATATGACAGAATTAAAATCACAAATTAAAAAGCTTAAGACAAATAAAGCACCTGGCCCAGACAATATGCTACCAGAAATGTATAAATTAATACCCAAACAAGCCATATCCTTAATATTAAAAGTATATGATATAGCCAAAAAAGATTTGAACATACCACCCTCTTGGAAATATTCATTGATATCTCCAATTATCAAACCAGATAAAGATGAGAAGCAGTACTCCTCATATAGGCCAATATCATTACTCAATATAGACTATAAGATGTTTATGGCTATATATGCAGATAGGATCAAACACTTTCTTCCTTTCTTAATTCACAAAGATCAAACAGGCTTTATTAAAGGAAGAAACACTTCAGATAATAGTAAAAGAATACTAACATTAATAGACTATAGCAAACATAGAGTCCTAGATTTAAATGTAATCTCATTAGATATTAATAAAGCTTTTGATTCTGTTAACTTGAACTTTCTTTCACTAGTTTTAAAAGAATATAACTTTCCCTTCTAATTTTAATAACCCTATCCAAATACTATATGAAAAATCTACTGCATATGTTAAACTAGCATCACATAGATCAGGCCCTATAACAATCAAAAAGGGAACTAAACAAGGTTGCCCTTTATCACCATTGTTATTTGCATTACTCATAAAACCATTTGCAAATCAAATCAGATCAAGCAATAACATAAAGGGCATATGTATTAATAAAATGCTAAACCTTAAAATCCAACTCTTTGCTGATGACATACTTTTAACTCTCTCAGATGCCAATGAGTCTTTGAATGCTCTGTTTAACTCTATGAATACATTTCAAAATATTTCAGGCCTAACATTTAATGAAAACAAAACTAAAATTATGCCCTGTAACTGTAAAAAAATATATATAAACAAAAGATTTTCCAAATATATAGTAACAGAAACTAAATTATTATACCTGGGAATAAATCTACTCAATAAATTAACAGATTCTCTAATATTTAACTATAAAAAAATACTAGACAAAATAGAACAAACAATTGGTTACTGGAATAAATACATCTTTTCAACAGCAGACAGATTATATCTTATTAAAGCAATCATATTTCCCAAAATATTATACTTAATACAAAACTTTTCATTGCCACCTCCCAAATATATTATTCAAAGATACAATAAACTAATTTTAAATTTTCTATGGTTTCCAAATAAACCCCTGTATAGCCTTAAATAAACATTTACCAGATTGGGAAGATGGTGGAATTAATTTACAGGATATTGATTTATATATTACCTCATCTGTTATTAAAAATATAACACTATGGTTAAATACTTTATACACACCTATATGGAACCAAGCCCATGAGCAGATTTACATAGAATTTAATTACAATCATATACAAGGTAATTTAACAGTAATATCATCACCCCTTATATGGATGTTAAAAGATTATTTTTTTAGGGAAAACAATATTGGGGTAAGGGTTACTTATCTAATATCTATAAAATTGTTAAACAAACAAAAAGAATTATCATGAAAAATCATACTGGGATTATTATACTTTAATAAACAATCATCCTCCAATTGAAGAAGAAAAAAGTAATATTCTAAAATCCTCCCAAATTTTCTACATTATCAAAATACTGGCAATTGTTCACTTGGAGATATCTACACAGAAGTTTCTATACACCACATAGGCTAGCCAAAATGTTTTCTAGTGAAGATCAATATTGGAGATGCCAAATATTGGCAATGCCAAATCAAGATAAAAGCAGATTGGCAGCATGTTTTTTTATGAATGTATATGTCTCAATATGTACTGGAAGTCTATTAACTATTTTTTATACTGTTTATAATGATAATTTTCAATTAACAAAGTCTATAATTTTATTCAGTTCTCCTATTCCAAACTGTGTACCAAAAAAGACACTAAAATCCTATGGTCAATATTGGCAATTTCATGTAAAATCATAACTATACACTGGAAAAATGAGGCTTCTCCTACGTTCAGGGAATTTAAGAATTTAACATCAACAGTTGCTCACATGGAAATATTAACAGTGAAGAACAGAACTAAAAGATCTACTTCTTACTATTACTCTTGGATGAAAGTACTGGAAATACTTGAAAAGATCAACAAAGATATATAATCTTATGTGTCTAACTTTATATAATATAGAATTTCAATGTTATTTGCATAGACACCAATGTAAATAGTTATATAATGGTTTGAAGTTAGTAATGTTTTAGAATTGTAAATATGTTATTTATCTATATTTCATGTAATGTTTCTTAAGACATCTTATTTGAAATAATAAAAAAAAATGTAGTGAAAAAAATAATACCCTGAGAGTGATTATTTATGAAAACAATATCCATAACATGTTAATTATAGTGTCATACATTTCAGAATTAATCTCCTTGTCATGAATTAAATTAATTCATTAGAAATTACAAAATAAATGTATGCTTTACATAAAACAACACGTTGAGATAGTTTTCCTAATATTTCAGAAATTTTACTCATACCAGTGTTTTGAAAGCTGAAAATAATGCAACTTTTTAAACCCCCTCCGTCCTTGCTTAATTATTTTTATTTGACCCACTACCCTCTCTGTAAGTTTTTTTGGTTCCTTGCCCTCTGCAAGTGCCATCTACCTTTGTTCTCCATGAACCCATGTATTCCTTTCAGCAGGGGTGGTAATACCCTGCTCTATTCCTTTTGACAAGGTGGCCCTCCCATCCAACTTCCTTAGGAAGAGATGGCTCTGCAGCACCATCAAAATGAGATGGCTTCTAGAGTGCCACCCCCTGCAAAAAAAAAAAAAATTAAATATGATAAATTGTCCTGAGATTTTAAGGCAAAAAATATAATTCTCAAGTTTCCATTAATAGTTGCATAAAAGACAGATCATAAATCTTCAACACTTTCATATTGCAAGAAGTAAGAGAAACAACTCAAATTATACTAACTGTTCATTACCATTTCCCCCGGCCGAGGATGTGTAAATTGATATAAGCTTTTACGTTTGCAAAAAAAAATAAAGTCCACTCCTTTGCAGTTGTTGTTAATATGGTTTGTCCTACAAAACCTTGCATTTCCAAAAATATCCCACTTTGGGCATTTGTGAAGGTGACAACCCCAGATTTTATTCACCCTGTTAAAGGAGAGAGTCAGGAGGCAGGCATCATATATGTGGCAGTGCGGGAGGGATTTCATTAGGTATTCAAGAATGAAACGGGAGGGGAAATCAATTGATTTCATTAGGTATGCAAGAATGAAAAAGAGGGGAAATCAACTGTAGCAGAGTGCATTTGATGTCATGTGCTTCACCACACAAGACACCCCCCTTCCCACTACCAAACAATTGTCAACCTGCTCACAGACAGAACACTAGTATACTGTCAGAGGACTCTATTTTTAACTGCCAATCTGCATGCAAAAACACACAAGCCACACCTCAGGATGGGAATTGATGTACGCTGTTCATTACCATCCCCCTGCCCAGGATGGGAGAGTTGATGTAAGGTGTTCATTACCATCACCCTGCCCAGGATGCGAGTTGATGTAAGCTGTTCATTACCATCCCCCTACCCAGGATGGAGAGTTGATGTACGCTTTTCATTAACATCCCCCTGCCCAGGATGGGAGAGTTGATGTAAGCTGTTCATTACCATCCCCCTGCCCAGGATGGGAGTTGATGTAAGTTGTTCATTACCATCCCCCTGTACAGGATGGGTGACTTGATGTAAGCTGTTCATTACCACCCCCTCTGTACAGGATGGGTGAGTTGATGTAAGCTTTTCATTACCATCCCCCTGTACAGGATGGGTGAGTTGATGTAAGCTGTTCATTACCATCCCCCTGTACAGGATGGGTGAGTTGATGTAAGCTGTTCATTACCACCCCCCTGTTCAGGATGGGTGAATTGATGTAAGCTGTTCATTATCATCGCCCTGCCTAGGATGGGAGAGTTGATGGAAGCTGTTCCTTACCATCCCCCTGTACAGGATGGGTGAGTTGATATCAGCTGTTCATTACCATCCCCCTGTCCAGGATAAGAGTTGATGTACGCTGTTCATTACCATCCCCCTGTCCAGGATAAGAGTTGATGTACGCTGTTCATTATCATCCCCCTGCCCAGGATGGGAGAGTTGATGTAAGTTGTTCATTACCACCCCCTCTGTACAGGATGGGTGAGTTGATGTAAGCTTTTCATTACCATCCCCCTGTACAGGATGGGTGAGTTGATGTAAGCTGTTCATTACCATCCCCCTGTACAGGATGGGTGAGTTGATGTAAGCTGTTCATTACCACCCCCCTGTTCAGGATGGGTGAATTGATGTAAGCTGTTCATTATCATCGCCCTGCCTAGGATGGGAGAGTTGATGGAAGCTGTTCATTACCATCCCCCTGTCCAGGATAAGAGTTGATGTACGCTGTTCATTATTATCCCCCTGCCCAGGATGGGTGAGTTGATGTAAGCTGTTAATTACCATCCCCCTACCTTGGATGGGAGAGCTGATGTAAACTGTTCATTGCCATCCCCCTGTACAGGATGGGTGAGTTGATATCAGCTGTTCATTACCATCCCCCTGTACAGGATGGGTGAGCTGATATAAGCTGTTCATTGCCATCTCCCTGCCAAGGATGGGTGAGCTGATGCACGCTCTTCATTATTATTCCCCCTACCTTGGATGGTTGAGCCGATGTAAGCTGTTTATTACAACCTTCCCTGCCCAGTTCCTCCAGCACTCAAGCCACTGATTAAACTCAATCCATCTAGGTCATAGTCATGGCTCCATTCCTTTGTGTCACAGTGTTGTGGTAATAGGTATTACATTCTGAAAGTCTTCTTCCAATTGTTTTTAAATTAGCTTTGACATTAGTGTTTAATGGTTGGTAGAGAGACCTGAGCTTTTCTGCCTTGACACGTAGTGACACTTACGACATCTTTTAAAGCCTGTTTTGTGGAACATTAAATAAAGCTGGCACTTTAAATAGTTGTTGTAAATGTGGCATTTGCCCTGACAGCATGCATGCACACTGTAGGTTAGCATTGTAAATGCCACAGCATCATTGGGCAGCACTCCTTAAAGTACCCAGTGGATCCCAAATATTCCTGACTGACAGACTCACAAAAAAAGAAAGCAGAATGAAAAAGCTACTAGAATTTCTGCAGCAGCAAAAGATCAGCTACCCCAATGTACAAGATACTTTCTGAACTTATAAATTATTCATATTTTATCTAAATGTAGGTATTTGCTATAAATAAATTCATGTAATATAGTGTTTCTTATCGATTCTCTAATACCTCCTTTATCAGTCTTTGGACAAAGGCTAGGCTGATTATCTTTCAAGTAACCAATATCAAGCAGAGAACCTATCTAGGATGGGATGCCATTCTACTGTGGTATGTAGTCACTTAGTATACAAACCTACATACAATTTGGAGGATCATTAACTCACCTGACGTCATATCTTTGGGCTGTAGGTGGAAACTAGATACTCTGCAGACTCCATGCAGAAGGTGCATCAGCTTGAAGCTAAACTAGAGATGCAAATACTGTAAGACAGTAATAATAATCATACTAAGATTCAATGCCTGCAACAACTGCAAACATTGATTCATTCTTTGCTGGTGAGTTCCCACCCATGCTTCCATTTCTTGCTTTGCTTTTTAAACTTGGTGGCTTTAGATTTGCCTGCCCCTGTTGTAAATTGAGCTTTGACAGCTCCTCTGGTTCTTACCTCCTATATTCATTCTACTTGGCAATGAAGGATCAAAACTAGGAATGACCTTACCTTTACCTTAGACCTTAAAGCTTGACTTTAAAATTGAGATCAGACTAAAATTATATTCTGTACATAATTAGCATCTAAACACATCAGCTATACTCTCAATAAGTTCTCCCACATAGCAGTTACACACAAGAGGAGCATAGAGCTAAGTACTTTGGGTACTGTTCACAGCAGACCTAAGTACCTCCTTGGTACCACTCATACTTAAGCCCACTACACAGATTCCTGAAACCATAGAAATGCATTTTCCTTCTTTCTCTGCAGTCAGCTTGGTAGAGTTGGCATCCTGAGACAATGAAGAACTTGTCTTATGTTTACTAACACAATTTAATTCTGTGTGAATATCCCTGTTTGTATTTTAAGTAGTCATCGAAAAGCAAGAAATGGTAATTAATCCTGACTAACTAAAAGAAAGCAGGGTATACATGAAGACACATGTAAAGTCAATGTATTGACAGGAACTTAGGGGCTATGATGTAATATTTTAAAGACACACACTGCAATGTGGGATACCTAGAGGTATTCTAAAAAAAATCAAGATGCCGGACCCCATGTGGGCAAACTCTGGAATTATATTTAAAAATATTAACAAGGTATATAAAGCCCAAGAATGGTGTTAAAATGTAGGACACATCAAGACATGATGAAATAAGCATGTTGTTACAGTCTGTGGGTGTGATTCTCCTTTAAGTGAGGAAATAAAGATGGATAGAAGCTTGAAACAAGGATGTCGTATGAGTAGTATATTATTTGCTATGGTTGTGAATTGCATAGTGGCAGGAATAAATGAAGATATGATAGAGACAAGGGTTATATAAATTAGGTATTGAATATCTGGTTATTATGCCGTATGTAGATGATATGATTCTAGTAACTAGGAAAAGTAAAATGATGGACCAAATGATTGTTAGAACAAATGACTGTTTGCAAAGTTTAGTGTTTACATAGTAATAAAAGTAAAGGATTTGGGCTTGAGAAAGTAATGAAGGACATACATGTTTGGACTGATGGAATTTTAGTATTAGGAATTACTTTTGGTTCTACTGAAGTTGTTAATGAACAATGGATAAAAATTGTACATAATCTCAGAGAGTTGAGTATTATATGGAGTAAATATAGAGTATCTTATAATAAGAAAGTTCACTTAATTAACTCATTATTGATGGGTAAGATTGATTATATGACAAGTATACATATGTTACCTAAAGAAATAGAAAAACAGATTAGCAAATTAATATTTAGGCTTACTTGGGGCTGTATGCTGAACCTAGTCTGGGGGGAATATTGTATGTGGATAATGATGCAGGAGATTTTTAAATTCAATAGTATATAGTGCATCCTTTAATTTATTTAGAGTGCTAGAATGGATTAATGGAGACAAGAGTATTTATATAAGAAAATTGTTCAAGGAAAAGTATAAAAAAGAATGGAATTTAATAAGATTGAATAACAGAAAGATAGTGAAGCAATGGAGAAATAAAATGTTATAAAGAAAAACTAAAATTGTGGAAATTTAATATAGACAAAATTGAAAATAACAGAAGAATATTGTATAAAAATATAATAGAATGTTATCGTGTTAATCCATGGACTAGTTTAACAACAGAAAAAGCAGAGCTATAAAGTCAATAAATGTTTGGAGTATGAAAATGACGAGTGTCAAGATTTTCTGTGCTAATTACAAATTAATAAGGTACCAATGAAGGCAAATATGTCATATAAAAATAAGTGAAAGGATATGTCCTTATTGTGGGGAATTAGAAACCTTGGATCATGTCTTTCTGAACTGTAAGAGAGTTCGAAAGTTATGGGAAATATTAATAAAAAAGAAAATGTTGAATGAATTTGAAGGGTTACAAGCAATTGAATATGGATATGACTGAATATGAATTCTATGAAGGTTTAGATAAAAAATATGTTAAAAAATTAGATAAGAAAATGTTTTGTATTATCTGGGTTATTTGGAATCAAAGATTGAAAGAAAGAATCTTTGGTGATAATTGGGTTATTCCAAACATAACGAGAAACATTAAGTGGTGGTTGTGGAAAAAGGAGTAGGGGGTCAGTAAATATGAGATTTGTAATTTTCTTTTGCTGTATTTCCATTGTTAATACTGTAAATATGTTTAAAATTTACTTTGTATTCTTGCAAATAATGTATATATATATATATATATATATATATATATATATATATATATATATATATGGATCACCTTTATATCCTCGAAATCGCGTTTCGCCGACACACTAATCACTGACACCAAAAGACCGACAACAAAAAATACCGACAACGCAAAACACCGAAAACCATTACACCAACACACTACACGTAAACAACACAGTACACTACATAACATATCCACTATCCCTAACCCAAACCCTAACCCTAAGGTCCAACACTACCGCACACTTACCCTACCTGCACCCTAACCCTAACTCACTTACCCACCCCTAACCCCAAGGTCCGACACTACCGCACACTCACCCTACCTGCACCCTAACCCTAACTCACTTACCCACCCCTAACCCCAAGGTCCGACACTACCGCACACTCACCCTACCTGCACCCTAACCCTAACTCACTTAACCCACCCCTAAACCCACAGTCCCTCACTATCGCACACACACCCTACCTGCACCCTAACCCTAACTCACTTAACCCACCCCTAAACCCACAGTCCCTCACTATCGCACACTTACATGTCCGCTCCCTAACACTAAATCCCTCACTCTATCGCACACTTACCGAGTCCGTCGGGTTCTCACCTTGTCGGTCATCTGCGTTGTCGGTCTTTTCGTCCCATCGGATTCCGTGTCGGCGAAACGCGTTGTCTGGCATCTGAAGGTGACCCATATATATATATATATATATATATATATTGGTTTAAAATAAAGGACCCCTACTCTTTTTAATAGGTACTATGGGATCTTTTACTTTTACCTGAGCTACCACCAACTCAAGCAAATGTGGCCTCAGTTTAACATCTAATCTAAACAGAAATATGGATTACAAGCTCTAACTACATATACATACACATACATGATACACACATACACACACACACATTCACATGCATGTGTGTGCACGCACACACAGAGGGATTCCTGAAGAATCACCTCCAATGAACTTTCTCTAGCTGTATCCAATTTATTAGATCTACACTTGAAGAGAACCAATAAAAATTACTAAAGAAAGTCACCAAAGACTGAGTTTTTGTTTTACTCTTACTATAATTACCCTCATTTTTCTTCTCCAGGTTTATAAACTCTAATATATGACTCCTTTAAGCAGCTAACGCTTCCAAAGAATTACTTTTACAATAACTACATGTCAGTTACACTGTCCTCTTTTTTACATGCTTATATTAACTGCATTCAAAAAATTCATTTTCTCACTCTTTTTCTGTTTTAGATTTTTCACATTTAGAAAACATGATTGAATATTTACAACATTACTAATTCTCCTTTTCAATTTTGTTGTGCTAGTGCTGAGGCTCTTCTGCTCATGCTGTATTTCTTCTGTATCCAGCCATCTTTCCCTCCTTTCATTAAATCTAACCACTTTTTCCCTCGTACCTGTTTCTTCTCAGCCTCCATCAGTTTTCACATGACCATTTCTACTTCCTTGCCAGTATGTGCTCCTTCTTCTCCCATTTTTAGTGAGTGCTTTATTATCCATTGTCATAATTATTACCAGCATTTCTTTATTTCCTTACCTACAATCCCTCTATTGAATTCCAACAGAAACAGTTTCTTCATTAAGATCTCCTCAAACCCTTCCCTTTTAATAACTGCAATAATCCTGCTTTGAATTTTCCCAACCCTTCACATTCCTCAGAAGTACAACTACATCTGTCTTTCTCCTTTTCACATCTCCAACATGTACTATCTGCTGTTGGGAATATTCTGGCTAATTTTGTTGGATAGCAAAAATACTTATGTAGGAACTTCCAGGCAAATATTCTAAACTTTCAGGCCTTTGTTATATGTCTTGGTAGCTTTATCATTTCTGACCACTCCTTTTCAAATATTGATTCTCCCATCTCTCTTTCCCATCCTCTCTTCATCTGGTCTTCTCCCCTGGCATCCTCTTTCAACCATTTCTTCCTTCTCCTTTGTAGACTTGTCATTCTATTCCCTTCTAATCTTCTGCTTTCTATCTCTTATTTTAGTTCTGAGGTTGTTTCTTGTGCTCTTTATACTTCTTCTGTTTTATTCCAACTGATTTGTACCCCTTGGTATTCCTGATGTGAATTTTCTTTCAACTGAAATTCTTCTTTTTAATCTTCCCATGCCTTTAATTTCCTTCCTACTTGTACTCAGTCCCAATATTTAACTCTTGTTTGTTTTCTTTCCAATCACACATGCCTATTATCTTACCTATATCGTCTCTAGATCTACCTATTGGGAATATCCATTCTCTCCTTCTGTCACCCCCCTTATTCCATATGTTTTGAAATTCTTCTTGCATCTGTTTTGTCTGTTGTAATAACCTAAACCAGCTTCTTATTCACTCTTCCTTTTCAATATCCCAAACTTCTATGGGTATCCCATCACTCCCTTGTTTTTTTTCACTTTCTCTATTATGATTTGTTTCATCAGCTCTTCTCTTTTGCATCCTTTTATATTCTTAAACTCATCCCACTTCCACTCATGTTTTCCCTTCCCCATATATTTTTCCATCTTTCTTGAATAATTCATGATAGTACTCTGTAAATCATTCCAGTATTTATTTCAGCAGAACCTTTTTCCTTACCATCTTCTTTCCCGTTTAAGTCATATATACCTCTATTTATTTCTTGTTGTCTGCATCTCACTGCTAATGCCTTTGTTGCTTTAGGAGTTACCATAAATTATAAATAATCATGGATTTTATGAGCAATGACATGGGAAATTTTCAGACACTGGATCCAAGTCAGTTTGGTTTTGTCAAGGGCAGATCATGCATACTCAGTCTAGTGAACTTCTTTGAAAAGGTCACCCACGCAATGGACAAGGGCAAAATGGTGCGTACTGCCTACCTTGATCTGGCCAAGGCATTTGACACTCTATCCCACTCAGGCATTGCAGACAAGCTCACTAAACTAGGTATAAATCCCTACTTAACCCACTGGATAGCCAGCTGTCTCACAGATAGGATCCAGGAAGTCAAGACAGAGGAATCTGTCTCCACAGAAAGACTGGTCAGTAGCGAGTCCCTCAGGACTGAGAGCTGAGTCCTCTTTTTTGACACCTACTTCTCTGAAGTCAAGACTAGTGTCAATGGCCTGTTGCTGACGAAGGTCTCAGATAATTGCAAACTAGATGCAGTCATTTAATTCCCCGAAGTACAAATATCATCTAAGAAAGCCTGATACTCACTAATAACTAGTGCCGCAGTCATGATCTAAAACTCAATGCTAAGCAGTTTATAATAGTATCTTGTGTATAGATAGCCACTCCTGCAAATTGCTACATTGATAACACATCATTAAAAGGAGACCCAGTGCTCAGGGATATGGGGATGCATATCGATAGTGACTTGGCCTTTGATTACTATGTATCTACTGTAGTAAGAATGTCTGTTTATGTTGCAAATTATAAGCAAAGCTATAGCACCTACATCCAAAAATGTTATTGTTCCATTCTACTTGTCCCTCATTAGACAAGTCATAGAATACAAAGCCTCCTTCAGTATGTACCTGACCAGGTGCATGCAGCAAATGGAACCTCCAGAGAGGTTCCTCACAAAAAGAATACAGGGTATAAACAGCATGTCCCATGCAGACCATCTCAAAGCCTTATCCTTATATTAATTCTCCTACAGGTTGCTGAGAAGTGATCTGTGTTTGACCTTCAAAGCATCCTATGATCCAACCTTTATGGACATGTTGCACATCCACAAAACAAGTAACATTAGAACACCCAATCCAGGGACTTCAACCTTATCCAGATCATAAATAAGACAAGCTGGATGGACAGGTATGTGTCTCAGAGGCTACCTCTTCTGTGGAACAGGCTTCCCATCCACATGAAGCAAGTTCTTCTCTGCACCTATTCAAGTACAGCTAGGATCTGTGGATGGGGAATAACAAACCTACCCCTTGCCTGGCACCTATCTCTCTGTTAGGAAGAGGTACCTTGTAAATTCTTGACTACTCATGTCTGAGTTATATATGCCCCCACAAAAACCTATGGGACCAAAACCTAGCTAATAATTTTGAAATGCATGGCTAGGCTTAACAATGCCTGCTAGGCTATATAGCTTAGTAATCTCTTATGATCCTATGATCCTATTGCACTACTGTTTGGTATGTGCTTAGGATGGTATTTTACTGTTCAAGTCAGGAAAGCCACTTGGTGGTGTAAGTATTAGCTCTAGGTAACTTGATCACATTGATTAATGCTGATGTGACACCCCAACCCCATGTGAAATTGGGAGAAAGGCCTGATGATGATGACAACATATAATAATTTTATGAAATGTTTCTTGCAACAGAGCTGCAAGACAGGGCATGCAAAAGCTTCAGCATCAGTCATCAGTCTAGCGATGTTTCAGAAGGGTGGATCATAGAATGCACATTTTCCTCTCATTTGTTGTCATTGCCAATGCCTTGTTGTATCATCCCATGTGCCTTCATCTTTGAATTCCATTGGACTGCCCAGATCAACTTTTTTGGAACCTTGTCATATGACCATGTTGTATGCTTTCTGCAGTCCATTTCCTCATGTTCAAATTATTTTCCACTGTCTATCTCACTGTCTACCTGAAAACATTGGGCCAGTTGTATTGCATCCTGACCTGAATCCAAGCTGTTCATCTCCCATCTTGCTTTCTATTGCTTTGCTTATTCATTTATTAATCACCCTCTTGAGCACTTTCGTGCAGTGTGACAGAAGTTTGATATCTCTGTACTGTCAACAGTTGTGAATGTCCCCTTTGTTCTTGTATACTAGGACGAGAATACTTATTATCCAGTCATCTTAGATATGTCCTACTGTCTATACTGCTGTGAGCACCCTATGGAGCTATTTCTCCCCTAACTTACCCAGCATCATGATCATATCTGTTGTGACCTCATCTTAGTCTGTTGCTTTCCCTGACTTCATTAGCCTTATTGTTGTTCTTGCTTCTTTTAAGGTGGGCCTTTCCTCCTTTTCATTGTAGGATGTATATAGAGCACTATAGCCTCTGGGAAGGTCTCCATTCAGAAGCTGCTAGAAGCACTCCTTCCATCTGCCTTTGATATGCTCTGGACTGGTAAGCAGATTGTTGTTGGCATCCCTTATGAATAGCATCTAATGACTGCATCCCTTATGACTGGTGTCTATCTTCTTTATCTTTATAAAGATCTAAAATTTGATGTGCATATATAAAATGCAGAAAAAAAAGACTCATGAAATAACAAGAATTGTTTGCATAACAAACCATGTCTAACATACTATGCATCTATTAGAAGTAAAAACCCTCTCTTCAAGACTTTAGACAAAATAAGAATGTATTTAGCATATGATTGTCAAGTTTGACACGGGCCTCCATTATACATATTGCAGGCATGTGTCACTGAAATCACTATTGTGGCTCCAACTACACAACTGTGCAAAATTTGCTAATTTAATGTTAGGACATCCCTTATTACACTATGCCTCCTGTTCCTGTATTAATAGCATTCTGTCCTGATACACTATGAAAAGAGATCTAAGATTCTCTAATACACAACAGTGCAACATATTAAAATCCAGAAACTGACTGGATGACACAGTATTTTCTCGTCAGTCCTTTTTATGGAAGTAACTGCTTTTACCAACCAAGAGAGAGACTTCTTGTACTAAGTTCAGAATTGGTGCCATACTTATTTCCTGCATGCATATGCAAATGTACTACAACTATATTACTTACAACCATCATCTTCTTCACCTTTAACAAAGTGAGTTTCCTAACTGTCTTACTGCTACAGCACACCAAACTATCTAGCTCTAATTGCATGTCTTAACCTTCCTTTAATGTTTTTATTTTCTACCTTTTCCAAACACTTCTCCCTTTTCAGATTCAGAGTATTGCATTTCTAAGAGTTACATCCCATTGTCATGCTCTGCATATTATATTGTTAACATTCCATCACCAATATGCATATTTGTCCCTTACTAGTTGTTTCTATGTTTTCATGCACATCTGTTGCCTTTAGGTCTTTTCTTTATTATCCTCCTAGCTCCAAGTTTTAGCACTTTTGAAGTTAAATGCTATTAAGTGGTCATCTCACCCCATAAAAATTGCATCCTTTCAAGTTTGTGACATATCCACTGCCAGTTAACCTGTTAAGCACACCAGTTAATCTGTTAACCACTTAGCCTGTTTTCTTGCCTCTCATTCAACCAGCTCATACATACTAATAACTGCACCACTTTTAATAGTTAGTACCTTTCCTGTCACAGAACATGACCAGATTATACACATACACACACACGCACACACATACACGTGTATACATATGTATATATATATATGTGTGTGTGTGTGTGTGTGTGTGTGCGCGCGTGTGTTTTATTGTTATTAGTGTCACTAGGCTGACAGCATTGACAAGACTGATTACACTAAGAAAAATGAAGTCAGAAAAAAACAGCATGCCCAGAAGAGGTCACAGCATTCATGATAAAAATGTTGGGCGAGATAGAAAGAAATGGCTCCTGAGGGTACTCATAGAAATATGGAAATAAAGGCATATCCCAGGTGACTGGAGAATAAGTATACTAGTGCAAATGTTCAAGAAAAAGATGATATTCACAACTGTGGGCAGTACAGAGGTATCAAATTCCTGTCACACTGCATGAAAGTTCTGAAGAGGGTGATTGATAAATGAATATGTAGAACAGTAGAAAGCAAGGTGGGAGATGAGCAGTTTAGATTCAGATCAGAATGTAGCACAAGTGATTCAGATAGTTGAAAAGAATCTAGAGATGACGAAAGAGTGCAACTGGGCATTCCTAGACTTGGAGAAAGTATAAGACAAGGTCCCAAGAAAGCTGATTTGGGCAGTCTTGCTGTGGTTGGAAGCCCCAGAAACACTGGTAGAATTAGTGCAGGCTATGGACAAGAACCCAGTACTCAAGTACAAACAGTGTTTACTCTCACATAGGAGTTCCCAGTGGGACTGGGTGTGCATCAGGGATCAGCTTTGAACCTTTTGCTGTTCATATATTAGCAAACAGGTCAGAGAGGATGAATTAACAAAGTTGCAGTATGCAGACGATGTGGCATTTTACAGGGCATTTCTGTGCAAGAACTTCAATAAAGGGTAGGGGATTGGAATGCAAAACTGAAGGCACATGGGATGAAACTGAGTACAGATAAGACAGATATAATGGCAGCAAATGGGGGAAATCAAAAGAAGTTGAGAACTTGGATAGAAGAGAAAATGGAGGAGGTTAACAACTTCAAGTATCTAAGAGGGGTGGTTCAGGAGAAAGGAAGTCTGAATGAGGAGGTCAAAGCTCGAATCAGAACTGCTACAGCCAACTGGCACAAAGTGTCAAGGCTAGTGCATGACAGAAGAATGTCAAGGAAGCTGAAAAGTAAGGTGTACAAAACTGTGATGTGACCAGTACTAATGTACAGGGCAGAAAATTGAGCAGTAAAGGCAGAGCAGTTGAGTAGAATGCCTACTGTGAACAGATTAAGAAATGAGAGCAGAAGCCAAAGTAGCTCCAGTTGCAAAGATGGTCAAATAGAGCAGGTTACAGCAGTTTGGGCACATGTTTAAAAAAGCATAAGACAATCTGATGAAGAAGATTTGGGACAGACAGGAAGAAGGCAAGAGGAAATGAGGTCTGTTCAGCAAAGACCTGGATAGATTATGTACGAGACCTGTGACAGGCATGACTGCCTAAGAAGATAGGAGAATGGCATTAAAGAAAGAGATGATAGGGGCTGGCACTTTGTTAAATACTCGCTAATCACACATACAGTTAGACATGGAGATAAGACTGAATCAGATATTCCATAAATTTAGGTGCATTTGCTTCTGTAGACTAAATGCATATTCCTGCAATAACAGCAGAAGCCAAAGTAGCTCCAATTGCAGAAAAGATAAAATGAACAGATTACAGTGATTTGGGTACATGTGTAGGAAAGCAGAAGACAAACTGGTGAAGAAGATTTGGGATAAATAGGAAGTAGGCAAGAGGAAATGAGGGCATCTAACAAAGAGGTGAATGGAGTGTGTGTGAGAAGACTTGTGACAGTCAAGCAAGTGTACTAATGAAAAAAAAGAACACACGAAGATCATAAGAAGCACTATCAATCTCCAAAAAAAAAAAAAAAAGTTTAGTAAAATAAAAATAGATTACCACAGTCACTCCAAAAGAACATTTAATAAAACAGACTAAGTACTTTTGTCAAGCTAATTTACTGACTTCATCAGAATCAATTTTAAAAATGCAAAAGACACTATTTAAACATCCCTTCTGCTAATCACATGACTTACAAAGCCAATAAAAACCAATAAGCTAATAAAAAACAAAAGTATATAATCATTCATACCGAATTGTGTTTTACGAACTAAAACAAAAAACATTTTTGTTGTGATATTGATACATATTGACCTTACAACAAAAAATCTAATTAAATCCTTTAAGAGTTAACCCTAAAGATGCTTGCTATAGATATTTGTTCATTTAACCCAGGTATAATGCAAGCATTTAATCTCAGTTGTCACAAAGTCTCCTTCCGCTCTATTAAGTCAGCCCAGGGATCCCCAGCCATATCCCTAGGTACAGTGTTGGTAAAAAAATACAAATGGGTGCCCTGGGGACTTCTCCACATGTTTATATAAGGAATTATTGATTTGTTTGTTCCTTATATCTAAGGAATGTTTGTAAATTCCTTCTCTAAATCTACACTGGGTCTTCCCAATGTAAAAATCATCACAGTTCTTGCACATGGCATCATATATAACTTCAATGGAATTGCAAGTACAATGAAATGATGTGTGAACCACTTGTTTATTAATCATAACTTTTTATTTTTCTAATATTTGCCTTGATTGCAAAAACTGCACTTAAAAGTACCAAGCCTTTTTCCAATTGAGAAGTGAGGTTTATCAGCATGTTCTAAAAGTTCTTTAAAGATTAAGTTTCCTGTACACTGTAATGGGTTTTTCACCTAAAGTAGTCAATAGACCATCAACACATGAAAAAAAATTTTCAATGTTTTGTTAGGGTACCATAAAGAAACTCCTAATCCTAAGTATATGTAGTAATAAATGAGCAGGTATACTTATCCCTATTATGTGTTCTATCATTGATAACTAATTGAACTTATGATTGCTTAAAATAGGTGCCAGCTCACCAGCATGTCTTTTTCTCATGATTTCACTAAAGAAGAGACAACTAAATCCTCAGGGTACCCCCTAGAAAAAACATATCTGCCAACCTGTTTCCTTCCACTTCAAACAATATCCATCTGAGACCATCCTTGTCAATCCAACAAAGTGACCTTTTACAAAACTTCTCTAAAAATGCTCAGGGTGACAACTAGAATAGTGCAGTAAACCATTAGAGTGGGTTGGCTTCCTATAAATGCTTGTAACAAGAGACTTTGTCCTAGCATCTTTACTAATTATGATTTCTAAATAACTTATCTTGTTGCAATTATAAGAGTAAGTCAATTTTAAGAATGAAGTTGTGGAATTCAGATAGTCAATGAATGCTTCAGCCTCACTTTCTGTAACCTCCCAGGCAATCAGTACATAATCCAAAAAAAAGACTCAAGTAATTGCCATGGGGCAGGATGAAATGCATTAAACACATATTTCCTCTCCCAGTAGAGCATTACTATGTTGGCAAATAAGGGGGCACAAGAAGACCCCATCGCCACACCTTTCCTTTGTTGAAAGTACTGACCATCAATAAGAATGAAATTATAATCCAACACCAACTTTAATGACGTATCTAAAACAATAATTTAATTATTACTAAAAATGACACATTGTAATAAAAACTCATGAAACATTTTCAAACCTTGAGCATGAGGTATAACACTAGGTTTATGGTCAAAACGGCCAAATTTTTCATGTACTCAACATCCCTCAATTTGGCTAAAGAACCCCTAGAATCATGACAGTGATGTGGCTGAGTATTCAATAAGTCATTCAGTTTAATGTCTATATATTTAGATAAAGGATGATTTATAGACATTCTAGCATTGACTATGAGTCTCATGGGGGGGGGGGGGGCTTAAATTCTTATGTATCTTCAGGATGCTGAATATAGAAGGAATAATAGGAAATTTTACATCTAAGAAGCCAAACATTTCTTCAGAAAGTTTACCTTGCTTAAGCACATCCTGAAGAAAATTTTTTTTTTTTTTTTTTTTTTTGTACATGACATTAATGTAATTCAGACAGGTTTCCTTACAGTAATCATCTTCATAAAGATGCGCATGCATTTTATTTAAGTAATTAGTCTTAAACGTTATTACCACTCCCCCTCCCTTGCCGGGCTTCATAAGCCTTGCACTCTTGTCATGCATAAGTTCTTTTAATAACAACCACTCCATTTCACTTACGTTGCTGGAAGATGTCACCTTTCTATTAACCAAAAAGTTCCTGAAATCAAACTCACACATAGTTTCAAACACAAACAGGGAAGGAAAAGGGTGGGTTAAACGTACTACTTCTCCATAAAATGTAAGTTTTACAATCCCTTTTAACATTCTGAAACAAAATTTAAAAATTCAATTTTCTAAGACATATCTTTAAGTCTAACAAACATTTTCAATCCTGAAACACATATTGGGCACAAAAGATTGTCCTTTACTAATAAATTCACATAACTGTCACTATACACCTTATTGATGAAATTATACAGTTTGAAGTCACCTGAATCATTCATAATAATAAATGGTCTGTTGTCTGTTGAAAGGAATCAATCAACATGCCTATGTTCCACTACAAATGATTCTGCCTCCTGTAGTTATTCTGCCCCAGTTGTTCCATCTTCTCCACTGTTGATGCTGGTTTCTTGGTCGACTGGACTCTTGTTGGTGAATCTTGTGATTTCTGATCCTTTCATCTTCTAAAGGGATAGAATCCTTGTTCTCTCCACCAACCATATCAGTCGCTATAACTGTCTCCTCGTCTCTCTCCAGTTGGTTTCACCTCCTCTGCATGCTGATTGGTCGAAGGTACACCTTACCCTCCTGATAATCCAGTCAGTCCCTTTCCAACTTTCTCTCCTTCCTTCTTTTAATATCCACAACAATTCTGGCAATTTTATGAAATGCTTCATTATATTGGGCAAAATTACTGGGAAGCAATAAGTCAGTTTTGAGTGCTTGATCTAATTTGGATGCCTCATCATGGGACATCTTCGGGAATTTGCTCTTTTCCCCACTGTATTGTGAGCTTGAAGTTGGTATATTTAGTTGGGGCGGTGATGGTGCAGCCACCACCAAGGTGGGTTTTAAGTTTTTCAGTTTTTGTACGATCATTACGTTGGCCCACTAGTTACTTACCGTGGGAAAAATTTCACTGTAATGATCATTCCCAGAGTTTTACTTTCACTGAAAACGGATTGATGAAGAGGTATTTGATGTATTTGCATTTCACTAATATAATATAGAGCCAGAGTAAAGACATACAAACTAATAAACTGTGTGTAGACTCTAAAATTTATTTTCAAACACAACAGATTATAGATATATTTACAAAATCTTATGCAAATCATTTTGACTCCACAAAGGGGAGTGACAAATTGTCCTAGTGATATCCAGGTAGCCTCAGCTACTGAAAATAAATTAGATTATATATAAAGCACACAGACTGGATCCCAACAAAGCACAGGGAGGAGATGAAATTAATAATAATGACCTGAGAACAGTTTGGCATGAACTTAAAATGCCATTATATCTGTTATTTATTAGGTCTTATAAATATGGAAAGATTCCTCATGATTGGAGACATGCACTTATTAAACCTGTCTTTAAGGGAAAGGGCAGCAGAACAAACCTAGAATCATGCAAACCCATAAGTTTACTTTTATGTTGCAGAACAATAATGGAGAAAGCTATAGTGGATAAATTATTGTCAGAATTAGAAAGGGTGGTACTTGAAACCATATATCAGCATGCATATGCATATATTGAAAATAGATCTATTACACAATGTTCTATAACAATAATAATAAAATTAATAATAATAATAATAATAATAATAATAATAATAATAATAACAGACAAATATTTAAAACTAGCAGCTGAAGCCATATCTTATCCAGTGCTGATTCTTATTAACAAGTCCATAGTAGAATATGTCCCAACAATATGGAAAATCGCACACATTATCCCCTTACACAAAGACGGAAATTCCACAGAGCTGACCAACTACAAACCAATCGTTATTCTCTCTCCACCATCTAAACTCCTTGAAAGATGCATCCATTCCCAACTTATTCATTATCATACCTTCAACAACATGCTAGCAATATGTCAACATGGTTTTAGGCCCCATCATAGTACCACAACTGCACTCCTCAGTTTCACCAATACCATCAACTAACTCAGAAGCAATGGTAAAATAGTCTCTGCTGTCTTTCTAGACATGAACAAGGCCTTTGATATGGTCTCCCACCCCAAACTATTAAATACACTCTCCAAACTGAACTTCAACCCCTCTACACTTCAGTGGTTCTGAAGCTATCTACAAGACCATCAACAATCTATAAAATGGCTTAATGTCCTATCCCCCTCCTCTTCCCGTCACACTAGTAGTCCCTCAAGGCTCAGTTCTTGGGCCACTACTCTTTATTATTTTTACAAACAACCTCCATAGTGCTACCCTACTGGCTTCAACTATCCAATATGCAGAAGACACACCACTTGTATAAGTCACTAATAACCTGTAACACCTCCATGATATAACCCAAAAATCATTTTCAGATATTGAGCTATGGCTCTCTAACCATCAGCTCATACTCAACCCCAATAAAACAAAACTCATGATCTTCCAACCCACAAGATCCTCTCCCCCCAGCACCTTTTAAATTACAGCTAGGAATAATACTAAAATCAATGCTGATTCTCAAACAAAACTACTAGGAATAATAATAGATAACAACCTAAGATCTGACCTACATATAGCACAAACAATTAAGAAAGTTCACAAAAAATGGGTACTCTTTACAGAAATAAAAAGTATCTAATTAACACCTCTAGGGTTGCTATTGTTAGAAACCATCTTCTATCAACATTTCTGTATGCTTCCCCAGTTCTCACCAACCTTAAAAAGGCAGATTTAATTAAATTTGAAACACGCTATAATAAAATAGCTAAATTTGCAACTGACTGTCCACATTATACCCACCACTGTCACTCCTTAAAAAACTCTGCTAGTTAGAGTTCCCACAACTTATATCCTATAACCAATTAACCCTGGCATACAAACTAGTATATCAACCTGGGAAAAACCCTGCCCTTCTAAATATTCTCTAGCTCTATACCATAAATCAAAATCTTTGCTCAACAAATAAATCTCTACATCAAGTGTCCAAATCTAGCAGAGGACTCCCTATTTTCTCACCATGTAGCAACAAGGTGGAATTCACTATCTCACAGCATCATAACCAACACAAATACCAACCATTTCAAAAAGATTCTTAAAAACTATCTTAATGACACCTGGCTTTGTTCCTGTACTACCATCTCATAATCTATGATCACTCACATGTCTAGATGACCTCTAACCTAATCCTTTTCTATCCAATTTCCCATCTACAAACCCTTCATCAGCTTACTTTGAGAAACTACAATGTTCATACCACAATAAGGAATTATATCAGGTGATTGTATAATACAAATATCAGCTATAATAGCAAAGAATGTAATTTCTGGTGTACTGTATGTCTTGTATATTTTTCGTATAATTTCTTGTATAGGTTTTGTATAATTTCTTGTATAAATTTTGTATAATCTTTATATGTGCAGCTTTTCTCCCCTAGGCCACTGCTTAAAATGGGTCTTATCCCAGTTGGACTTTCTTGGTAAACAAATGTAAAATAAATAGAATAAATAAATAAAACAATGAATGAAAAAGTGTGCAGTGATGTAATTTATATAGATTTAACTTCCACATTTGATAGGGTCATACACAAAACACAGATCAATAAATTAGAATAACTAGGCATTGACATACTATTGATAAGATAGATAGCTGCATGGCTTACAAATAGGACATGGCAAGTATCCATGCCTCTCAACTGTACAGATTTTCGCAGAATGTCCAGATTTTTGGCTCATATTTTTGGCCTGCTCTTCTTTTTTTCTGGGCAAATCACTGGGATGTTCTCAGGATTGAAGTCACTAAATAATGACATACATTTGAGTTTCAGACTTCAAATCCTTCAGAAAATGTATATTAAAACAAAATCCTGCTACTCTAGCAACTTTCTAAGTTTATAAGGGCAATATTTAAAATATGTCCCTGTTTGTCTTTCAGCTTTTCCCTGCTAGGGCTTGCCACAGCGGAACTCCAGTCTGCTAATGATTGACCCCCATTTTGTTAAGCTTTATCCAGATTTTTTGCATTAATAGGGTTGAGAGGTTTGCAAGTATCTTACAACAATTGGACAGGTGAAATTCAAGGCTACAGTCAAGGTGGCCCATGAGGCTCTATCCTAGGCCCATATTTGTTTAGATTACATTTTTCAGATCTATCTTTTTCATCTGAGGTGTTCTACATTTTGAATGCAGATGACTTGTAAATGGATAAACTGATTACATGTGTTACAAATAGGGCATTTCTGCAAAAGACAAAAGCAGGAACCACGAGGCAGCACCAAAAGGAGAAAAATAAAAGTTTAATCCAATGAAGCGCTTTTTGTTTGTCGCAATCTACAAACTTCTTCAGATAAGAAAAACTTCACTCAAGAATACTTTAAATACACAGTCAATTGCCATCTCAATTATTCAATCAAATCATTTAAAAAGAGAGTATCTTTTTAAATAACACAAAAGTATTTTACCGCAAACATACAGTCTAAAATAAAAACCTAAAGTAAGCATCACTACACTACCTAAAATAAAAGTATATATATTTTATGATATAAAAAAATAAATGTGAAAAATCATAACTTTAACAATGAAACAGTGTAAATAACACTGTTTGGAGAATAATAATACATTTTGTGATTGAGAACAAATCACATCATATGACATGATATGAGACAAACAATGAGTATCTTACAAAGTCTAGAGTATTTAAAATATTTTATCTGATAAGACTCTTAAGCTTAAGGATGCTACTAATTGAGCAACCTTCATTCAAACCTGGCACATTATAAGCATTTAGTCTGATCTGCCAACCCAATTCTAATTCTTCTAACTTTAAGGGGGTTGGACCACCTCTAGGATTTTGAAATACTTGGTCGATAACTAGAAATTTAAAAGTGTGATCTGGGTACAGTGAAATATGTTTTGCTAGTGCATTCTCAAGTTTTTGTTTTCTAATAGCATAAATATGTTCATAAATGTGGTCATGAAGACGCCTCTCTGTTTTACCTACGTAGTAGGCTATACAGGTTTGGCACTGAGCTAAATAGATCACCATTTGGAGTTACAATTCACTGTCACCCTCAAATTATATTGAAAGTCATGAATTTTGAATCTATTAGATTCAATAACATACTGGCAGTAACTACAAGCTTGACATTTGTACATACCCTCACCTGTCAAGTTTGATGTTGTTCAAAGAAAACTTTGAGGTTCTTGGCTTTCTTATATACTGCGACAGGGTTATCACCTAACTTCTGGTAAACACTAATGTCGCACTTAAAAAGAGCCCAGTTTTTACACAAAACCTGAAAACAATCCTTCAAAAGGCCGGGGTGGCTATGGGCTCCCCTTGTGGTGCTAGTGTTGCTAACATGGTTATGGCTCACTGGGAACACCTTTTTGTCTCTAACAACTGTGACTTCAAAAATAACATCATTTCTTTATACCCGCTATTTGGATGACATTTTCATCTTACTGGATGGTGACCATACCACTAGTCAGTCTTTAGTCGATTACTTCAATAAAACTACACAATTTTTGAAGTTCACTTCTACCTTCCACACGGAGTCCATTCCATGCCTTGACATTTTATTATCTAAGGACCATCTCACCCAGAATTTTACATCTACTATTTACAGAAAGACAACTTATTCCAATTATTTTTTACATTTCTCTAGCTGTCATCCATTTCATCAGAAACGAGCAATAGTTAAAGGTCAATTGGTTAGGGCAACTGGTATCACAACTCTCGACATTGATTTTCACGCTGAATGTAGACACTTGAAGAATATGTTTTTACATCGTGGGTATCCTGATTATATGCTGGACTCGATCATTGAAGAAGTGACCGTTAAACGTCTGAGTCACTTCTATAAGCCTATCCTGAATAGTGAACATACTTTACTTAACGAATTAGAGAATACTTGTTCACAGCCTGTGGTCACTCCTAATGTGTCAATACAACCTGAGACACCATGTGCCACCTTTATAACTACTTACAACTCTAACAGTAAGGATTGTTTTCAGGTTTTGTGTAAAAACTGGGCTCTTTTTAAGTGCAACATTAATGTTTACCAGAAGTTAGGTGATCATCCTGTCATAGTATATAAGAAAGCCGAGAACCTCAAAGCTTTCTTTGAACAACATCCAACTCGACAGGTGAGAACACCTGGCATGTACAAATGTCAAGCTTGCAGTTACTGCCAGTATGTTATTGAATCTAATAGATTCAAAATTCATGACTATCAATATAATTTGAGGGTGAGAGTGAATTGTAACTCCAGAATGGTGATCTATTTAGCTCAGTGCCAAACCTGTATAGCCTACTATATAGGTAAAACAGAGAGGTGTCTTCGTGACCGCATTTATGAACATATTTATGCTATTAGAAAACAAAAACTTGAGAATGCACTAGCAAAACATATTTCACTGTACCCAGATCACACTTTTAAATTTCTAGTTATCGACCAAGTATTTCAAAATCCTAGAGGTGTTCTAACCCCCTTAAAGTTAGAAGAATTAGAATTGGGTTGGCAGATCAGACTAAACGCTTATAATGTGCCAGGTTTGAATGAAGGTTGCTCAATTAGTAGCATCCTTAAGCTTAAGAGTCTTATGCACTAGCAAAACATATTTCACTGTACCCAGATCACACTTTTAAATTTCTAGTTATCGACCAAGTATTTCAAAATCCTAGAGGTGGTCCAATCCCCTTAAAGTTAGAAGAATTAGAATTGGGTTGGCAGATCAGACTAAACACTTATAATGTGCCAGGTTTGAATGAAGGTTGCTCAAATAGTAGCATCCTTAAGCTTAAGAGTCTTATCAGATAAAATATTTTAAATACTCTAGACTTTGTAAGATATTCATTGTTTGTCTCATATCATGTCATATGATGCGATTTGTTCTCAATCACAAAATTTATTATTATTCTCCGAACAGTGTTATTTACACTGTTTCATTGTTAAAGTTATGATTTTTCACATTTATTTTTTTATATCATAAAATATATATACTTTTATTTTAGGTAGTGTAGTGGTGCTTACTTTAGGTTTTTATTTTAGCCTGTATGTTTGCGGTAAAATACTTTTGTGTTATTTAAAAAGATACTCTCTTTTTAAATGATTTGATTGAATTATTGAGATGGCAACTGACTGTGTATTTAAAGTATTCTTGAGTGAAGTTTTTCTTATCTGAAGAAGTTTGTAGATTGCGACAAACGGAAAGCGCTTCATTAGATTAAACTTTTATTTTTCTCCTTTTGGTGCTGCCTCATGGTTCCTGCTTTTGTTTTTTGGATTCACAGTTTATCGTTTGCCTGTGTTTATCTCATGTCTGCAAAAGAACTTGACTAAACTGACCATTTAGACAGAGGAGAATAAATACATCAAAAACTAAGCACATGAGATTTGGTAGACATAAATTGAAAGGTGAATATTTAATACAGCACACAGTGATTGAAACTGTAGTTTCATTTAAGGACCAGGGTATATGGGTAGATCCAGCTTTGAGTTTTTCTAGTCATATCAAACAACTGGTTAATGATAGTTACAGAAAAATAGGTTGCATAAAAAGATTTATAAAGTATATAAAAGTACCTTCTCCACTGAAGCTGGCTATCTTAACCAAGTAAAACCTCTGGGAAGCAAGAACCTGACTCCCTCCAGCTTTTCAATTGTAATAGGTGTACTACAATTTAGTTTTTGTAAACTGTTGAGGCTTAATGGTGTATGCACAACAACAGTGAAGGGATCTAGCCAATTGCCACTAGATCGGGCTATACTACTTTGAATCAGCCTTACACTCACACTATGTTCCAGTCCCAAGCATTTACTTTTTAATTTGGTAAAGTAATTTCGCTCCCTCCTTATTGACTACATTTGCTAGTTTACCCCTAGGATCCAATTAAAATTAGCCTGAAAATTGGTGTAAAATTAAAAAAGAATAAAACAAATTAAAGTACAGCCAAAAACATTGCTTACATACAATCATACAAACCAAACCAAAAGCCCAAGGTAACATTTAGAGTCAGTGTTAGCCCCGCTCCACTCACCCTTGCTGCGCTCGGCTTGCTCCGCTCCTCTCCCTGCCCGCAAATCCACCCACCCCCACTAGTGCTAAATTTAAACCAGACTTTGCCACTCCCTTGCCACCTCCCTCCTGCTAAGTACCAATCAGCACCTCACACATCATTGAGCAACCCTGCCCCCTTAAACCATTTCCTTATCTCAAATTCTTCTACACCCTGTTAGCACAGTCAGCCATCAAATTTGGCCTGCCCCCTATCAAAATGCAAACAAGCAAAACAACACTAAATACATAAATGCCTATACTGTTTCTATTTTACCATCTCACTGCCTATGAACAAACACTTGACCTTGGTATTCACTACCCAAATGGTCAAACAGACACCTACAACTTCACACATAATACCAAACACTTTACCTTCCCCAGCACACCGAATATACCACCCTCTATAAAATACCACCCCTGTACAGCTATAAAACATAATCCTAAAGACAAAGACTATATAAAGCTTATAAACAAACTCCTAAAGCTCAGAATATCCTGTCATTATAACCTTATAACACATGGAGACATTCATCCCAACCCTGGCCCACCCACACCCAATAACCTCCACTCCCCTACCACAACCCCCACAGTCAAGCAACCCATTAATACTCCCACTAGTTCCCTCCTAGCATTTCACCTAAATATTAGAAGTATTAACAATAAGATTCCCAACCTACACGTCCTCCTAAACCCACTCCCCAGACATTATGTGTCTTACGGAAACCTGGCTAAAAGCCAGTACTACTGACAATGAGATACTACCTCCAGGATACAATATTCACCGGTTAGACCACACTACAAGGAAAGGAGGTGGGATAGCAGTCCTTTACAAAAATACTCTAACCATTAACAGAGACACCATTCAACCTCCCCAATTCAATAACGCGGAACTCCTTATAACCAAGCTACAGATTAACCAAAACAAACACTTGAACATTGTCTGTGCATACATTCCACGAGGCAACAACCTAAATACCCTAGAAGATCCCCTTTACTGGTTATCCACTACCTATCCCCAAGAAACCATAGTTCTTGGTGATTTTAACACCAACTGGCACCCCTGCTCCTCCGACCCCCTCCCTCACTCATATAAACTTATCTGGGTTTAAACAGACCATAACCTCTCCCACTAGGATAAACAAACCAACCAACAAGGAAAGTATCCTAGACTGGATCCTAGTTAATAACCAACCCCAACTGTACACAGCTGGTACTCTCCCTGATGACCTCAGCGACCATTGTCTAACCTATATCATAAAACATAAGGCAGGAAACCCTCACCAGCCCAGATATAAAACATTTAGAAACAGGAAAACTTTGATGCTGCTATATTCCAAAATGAATTAAAAGTAGTTGACTGGTCAAAACTAAAAAATCTAACATTAGAGGAGGCCACAGATCACTTTAACACTAAATTCCTAAGTATCCTTGATTCCCATGCTCCAGCACGTACAATAAAAACTAGATCAAATACAGTACCATGGCTCAGAAAAGATACCAAAGCTAAAATCAAAACTGGAAACAGAGCCTGGGCCAGCTGGAGAACAACCAAAGCCTCACTTGACCATCTAAAATATCGTCAACTCAGGAATGATACAAAAAAATCTATTTTCCTGGATAAAAAAAGCTTCTACCAAAATCTCCTACAAAAACACCACAACAACTCTCAAAAGTTCTGGGCAGGCTTAAATCAACTACTTTGTCCAGGTCACTCCACCACCCCAACCCCGGCTAACTACACCCATAGTTCCCCAGAGACCATAGCTAGTGCCTTTAATAACATTTTCACTGAAACAATCCAATCCCTAGCAAGTCAACTAACCCCCTCTAACTTAAACCACATGCCTAATCTACCTAATAATCACCTGGAATTTAGCTTCCAACCAATATCCACTAGTTTTATCAAAACACTTCTAAATAAAACCTAAAACCTTCCACCCTCGCTGCTAACCTCCTCCCTGCAGAGTACCTACAAGTAGCTGCAGATGCCATTGCATATCCCATATCTATCCTCATCAACAGAACCTTATCTGAAAATGCTATCCCCTCCCTCTGGAAAATATCTCACGTCATCCCACTCCATAAAGGTGGTAGCTTCTCAGACATATCCAACTATAGACCCACTGCCATTCTTTCCCCACAAGCCAAAATAATGTGTACACAAGCAACTAATGCAATACCTTTCACAGATTAACTTACTATCCGACTCCCAGCATGGTTTCAGGCCATACCACAGCACTTTACTACTGCCATAAACCAAAACAGGAATGACAATAGGCTAACCTCTGCCCTCTTTCTTGACCTATCAAAAGACTTTGACAAGGTCAACCATGAACCTCTCATTCTTTCACTAAAATCTATTTCACTCAACAAGCCTACTATTCAGTGGTTCCAGTCCTACCTGAATGGTAGACAGCAGGCGGTACTATGGCAGGGCAAACTCTTCAGACAGTTACCTCTCACACTTGGTGTCCCTCAGGGGTCCATACTAGGTCCACTACTCTTCTCTATTTTTATCAACAACCTCCACATTGTTATCCCTAAAGCCACCTGCATTCAATACGCAGATGATTCCACTCTCATCTGCTCAGCCACCCCCCCCCCCATCCAACTTGCAAATCTTAACCCAAAATACATTTAACTCTATCGAGAACTGGCTCACCAACCAACGCCTACTTCTGAACCCCAATAAAACTAAACTTCTACTCTTCTCTCCCACTAGTAGATCCACCACACTTTTATTCTCTGTCACATCTAACAATGGTACCACTATTTCCCCAGATAATCACACCAAACTGCTAGGGGTTATCATAGACAATAATCTCAAATTTGACCTACAGGTCAACAAAACCATACAGACCATCAATAAGAAGTTTGGATCACTGTATAGAAACAAGACATTTTTAACCCCACTGGCTAGGACTGCAATCGCCCGATCATACCTACTCTCTACTCTTTTATATGCTTCACCTGTACTCTCAAACCTCAACAAATCTGAACTATGTAAGCTGTCCCATAGCTACAATCATATTGCCAGATTCGCCACTGGCTCCACCTATAGAACCCACCACTGCCAGAACCTTAAACAACTAGAGTGGCTAGAACTGCCCAGCTTAATTCAATTCAATCAACTCTTAACAGCGCACAAAGTTTTGTACCACCTTGAGGATACCCCCTCACTTAAAAATATTATTAAGCCATATCACAACCTAAGATCCCTACGGTCAACCGATAAACTACTGGTCCAAACCCACAAAGCTAATAATTCTGCTGGTGAATCCCTGTTTGCCAACTTCATTGGCATAACCTGGAATTAGTTGCCAAACTATATAACCCTACAATCCTCCAAAAGTCTCTTAAAAAAAAACCTCAAACGGTATCTCAAAGTGAATTGGCTATGCCCATGTACCAACCCTGATTAAGTTATAAACTAAAAGCATATTCTGTAATTATCATAACTTGTAACTACATCACCAAGCTCTGCTTCCAGTTTGATGTCTCTTACTTTTCATTGTCTGTCCATGAGAATTGTGAGTCCCTACTAGGGAACGCTACTAACCCATTGTATATAATCACTTTGTTTTTATAATTGTTTGCTAACTTCTGTTTAATCTATGTAAGTTTGTCTATGTAGAGTTTTTCTACCCGGGCCTCCGCTGAAAATGGACATGTATCCAGTCTGACTATCCAGGTAAACAAATGTAAAATAAAATAAATAAATAAAATAAAGTAAATAAATGTTGTCACCTGGCTCACATTTTTCTGCTCAGCCACCTCTTTCTTACAATAATCAACATGTTGGAATATCAGATATCTACATCTAATGCTGTAGATATCCTTCAGGAGGGTCTAAGTCAGATAAATGATTGGTACCAGAGCCTAAAATTAAATGTGAAAAAAAATGCATTATCATACCCTTTGGGAAGCCAAGGTACCCTGCAAGTTACAACATTAATAGCACCCTTGTATAGAGAAGACTCAGAGGAGAGAGATCTAAGTACACAGATAGTAGCATGAACTTTAACTGCCATGTGTCTACAGTGGTGAGGAAGTTATTCTATGTGGCACAACTTATAAGTAAAGGCATGAATGACATTTAGATCCAAGGAAGTTATAGTCCTCCTGTACTCAGCCCTCATTAGACCAATAAATGAGTACAATGTCCCAAGGTTCCTCACAAAGAAAATACGGAGTTAGCAACATGTTTTATGTGGATAAACTAAAAGCCCTAGCCATCTACTCTGTCTCCTACCGACTATTAAGCAGTGACCTATGCCTAACCTACAAGGAACTCACAAATCCAGCCTTGATGAAGCTGCTACACATCCAGAAAACAAACAGCATGAGGGTCACCTGATCTAGGGATCTAAACCAAGTCAGTGAGTCAAACAAAACATGCTTGAGGAACAGATATGAGTCAAGGAGATCACCCCTTCTTATAGCTCTCAAATAATCAGGGACATATTTCAACAAAATCAGGAACAATCAGGGATATTTGTAAAACATTAATACTACTAACTTGAGACACTGGCAGAATAAAAGAATGGTAATTACTATACATTTTGCGAAATAAAAGAAATCTATAACTCTTACTTACTGCCATTATTTCTTGAGTATAATTCATCACCTTTCCTACAAGAGTCACCAGTTTTCAGAGGGATTATGAGAGACAGAGCTAAATTTTGGAATCAAGATCAGGGACATCCCTGGAAATCAGGGACAGTTGAGAGGTATGGCTTCTTGTTTATGTTAAACAGAGCCCTTCCCTGGCCCTCTTCAAATGCAGTTTTGATCAATGGATGGGGAACCACAAATACACACCTGAGGTGGCAACTGTGTCCCTTATGCATGGAGTAATCTGTAAAATATGCAAGGCATATGCACATGCCTATGCCATCTTCTTGCCCTTAGGGGCCACATATTGGATAAAATTGGATTATACTGGCTAGGCTTGTAAGGGATTTTAAGCCATTAGCCTAGTAATCTGTTATGAACATGTGAAGCTATGAACCTAGGAAATCAGAAATGATGAAACCATTGTTTATTAATTATATTAGACCCAGACTTGAGTCTGGAAAGTGTACAATGGAAATATACCAAGGGCATCCATGGATGTAAACATTTAAGTTACTGTGAAAGACTAAAATACCTGAACTTGTCCAGTGTCTCATACTGATATTTAAGAGGAGACCTTATTCATGTATATCGTGTATTTAGAAACAACTACCTTTGGGAATGTTTGGATTATTGAAAACTAGTACAGAATCATCATGCAACCCATGTAGAAGATTCAGGAGGAAAGAGAAGTGTACTAACAGAGAAAGCAGCAGATGCATGGAATAGACTACAAAATTACATTAAAGCAAGTACTAGTTTAGATATTTTTAAGAACAGCCTGGATACTTATTATGGGAACAACTGTTTTGGCATATTGGCAAGCTAGAAGGACATTATTGCCCGTGCTTGAAATATCTGCATGTATGTGTGCATGTATATATGTATGCATGTATGTATGTATGTATGCAAGTGTAAAGGAGTATTTAAAGTATATTCATGGCTAATGCAGTTCAGAATGGTGCAGACCACTTTGATTATTCTTTTATCAGTATATTTGCAACTATATTGATTATCTGAAGTGTGCCATAATTGATCTAACTTGTAAATACGGCTTCATAATCTGTAACAAAATATCAAATGCTTATACAGCATCATAATTTTTAACAACCTACTATATATTTTCTGTTATTATTACAAATCACTAACCTTTCAAGTTAATCATGGGAATCACATTGCAACTATGGCAAGTTATGAAGCTTTTATCCTAGGGCTTCCCCTGAAAATAAGCAGTTACCAAAATCAAAATAAATAAATAAAATAAAATAAAATAAAGACCTTGGCCACTGAACCATAAGCCTTAATAGCACAGGTCCACAAAAATGTTCGAGCATTCTGACAGATGAAAGACCTTAAAAGAAAAAGACACAATAGTGATTAGTTCAGATTAGGCACTTACTTATGTCACAGAGTTAAGATTGGTCAAGCATGATCACTATTATTCATGGTATAGTTGAGATAAAAGTTTTGGATAAAGAATGAAAGATGGCCTAGGATAATGCACTTCTTTGTTTAGAGTTTATTTATTTCTTTATTCAAATATCTGTTTATCAATATATGCATGTACGTTTATATTGCACTTTGGTGACTAAGCCGGATCTACTAAATGGTGTACAATTATTGAAAGGACAAAAGAGAATACTTCCACAAGTAGTACACAGCAAGAAGAAAGTTGTTAGGGAAAAGTACACAAACAAATAATACAAAACAGAACTGGCACAATAATGTATATGAATTCTAGAAAATATAAGACATTCCTGGGGATTCATTAACTTATGTGTTCATAGGTAGTAAGTACTAGGCTAGCTGCCCATGTGGGCTATTTTAAGGGTCTATATCAGAGCATCGAAGTATTAAAACTTAGAATGTTCTGATATTGAACACTATTCAGCGAACGCTAAGAATAGCGAAGCTGCAGAACAGCAAATTCTTTCCTCGGGAAAGAATTCAGTTGGCTGTTTCTGTGGCTTCGCTATTCTTAGCACTGTGGTGGAAAGTTATGGGCTGGGTTCAGGTAAGTGTGCGATTGTTTGTACGTTAGGGTTAGGGGCGGGTTAAGTGAGTTAGGGTTAGGGCATGGATTAAGTGTGTGTGCGATAGTGAGAGACTTTAGGGTTAGGGGCGGTTTAAGTGAGTTAGGGTTAGGGCGCAGGTTAGGTGAGTGTGCTAACCTTAGGGTTATGGTTTGGGTTAAGATAAGTGGGTAGATAGTAGTGTATGTTTAGTTTAGTGTAGCGTTAGATGTAGAAATTTAAGTATATGTGTGTGGTTGCTGTTTGTTTGATGTGCTTGTGTTGTGTGTATGTGTTTCGGAGCAGCGGAATTTTTCCATGGGAAAAAATTCGCTGTTCTGAATGTTTGATATTTTCATGTTTAGAAGTTTTGGGGCCAATGAAATAGCATTCGCTATTTTCATCTTTTGATAACGTGATGTAAATGCTATTTTAAGCATAACTGATTTCCCTTTTTGTGCTCAAAATAACCTATCCCATTTTATTGACCTTACCCATCCCATGGTTGATAATTATATATTACCCCTAATGAGAATAACTGGGATAATTAGAAGGACCCATCCATGGGATAGAGCATTTATGAGCTGCCTCTGTTCATTGGTAGCACAGGGGAGCAGTACTGGGGTAAATGTTCTGTTTCCCATCCATAGATCTAAGTTATGCTTGAATATGGACAGGAATGAACTTTGCTTTATGTGGTTTGGGAGTCTTTTCCACAGAAGTAGTATCCTCTGTGAGATATTCCTGTCCCTCCAAACTGCTATGTTGATATAGAAGAGGTTTAGATCCCTAGACTGAGTATTTCTGATGCCATTTGAGTTTTTGATGTTCAGTAAATCCATCGTAATGTCTTGGAGGATGCTTTACATGCCAGACACATGTCACCTCTTAGCAGTCTGTAGAATTATAGTGACAGGGCTTTGAGTCAGTTCATGTAGGACATGTTGCTTAGGCCTTGTATCCTTTTAGTAAGGTATCTCTGTGGGCATCCAGTTATTGTGTGTGTGTCTGGATGGATACATGCCAAAGGATGCATTATATTCAATGATTAGCCTAATGAGGTGTGAGTGAAAGGGGACAATGACATCCCTTGAGCTAGAAAAAATCCCTTTGTTTATAAGCTGTGCAAGATAGAAGGGCCTTTTTACAACAATAGACATATTGGTAAAAAGTTAGGTCACTGTCTATATGATTTCCCAAATCCTGAGCAACTGTGTCAACTCTTAGGGGTGTATTGTCAATGTAGTAGTTCCCTGGGGTAGACGACTTCCAAAAGGATACAACAGTACATTTTTTTATACATTTAGTACACGTCAGACTAAGCCTACATGCTCAGTCATCTTTGAGTGACAAGCAGCAGTGCTCATCAAATATGCAAACTGCTAAGCAATCCTACATTTCAGGCAACACCTGTTCATGGCCAGAACACCTGCTAGTGTCCATGTTTAGGTGTAGATAGGCCTGAGCATACAAGTATAAACAACAGGATATAAATAGTCTTAACACCAGTAAGCATGGCTAGCAAAATACAAGGCAAGGGAAATGTTAAGTACATAATTAAGAATCAATGAGAACGTAAAGAAGAATGTGTAGTTATATATCAATAGATTACTGTACAGTCACCACTGATTATAATTATTGATCACTATGGAAGTAATCATGGCCATTCAGGGACACATTTACATGATTTACAAAAGGAAATGTTGACAAAATGAATTGAGAAGGACACAGCTACAGTGCAGGAAAGTAAGTGAATTTTATAAATAATAGGTAATGCTAAGAGTTGAGATAACAGTTGGCAAGGAAAACAGATAAAATAGGGGAACGTTACATGCACTGCAGGTCGTGCACAGTTATGGAACTTCACAGGCATTGTCACATACACTGTGAAAGTAAACAAAAGCAATCATTTACTTAGCAATGATGTTTGAACACACATACAGGTTAAATAATTGCATCCCTTTCCTAGCCTTTTATGTATGAAGGAACACTAATGAAGTTAAAATGGCAATGTACACACATGTAAAATCAGGAGCATATTTACAGGAATAATAATCATCTGTAAAATCATTCCAGTAATAGTAGAAATTGTGGAAATAATCAGTTGTGGTAGCAACCTGCATATTGTGAACGGTAGAAAATGTGACTGTTAATACATTCCTTGTATTTATGTATTGCAATGCAAAAGGACCTGACACATATATAGAACTGTCACTTTGACTAGCATATCAACCAAAGTGTGCTGCCATCCATACTTACAGATATCTAACTACAGCAGATGTGAGATTTATGCATTTGCAAAATGAGGGACATGGTCTCGTGACATATAATAATATGCACATTAATCAAGGCAGAACTCATGAGTAGTTACTCTCTTGGCAACTGGGTTGTGTGTATAGAAATGTTATTATATTCCTATGTGTATGATCTATGTATGTGTGATAGGAAGCTCACACATGGATAATTAGCACATTGAAAAATTAGCCCAAAACAACTTCCATGCCAGCAGGATTGTATAATGATATCAGCTACAGTGGAAATGTATCAGCTATTATGTGTGACCTTCCAGCTGCAAGTGCCAGACAATGTAAATTGAAATACAAATGTCTGTCAGACTTCACTTCTGAAATTCAGCATATCATCATGTTGCACGTCACATTATGCCCTGAACTGAGCCTTGCTGACCACATTAGAAATACTGAATTGGCGGTACACAAGCATAACTCACAAACAGATGAAGCAATAATGTCTGTTAGTAAGTGAACTGCTGAAGATGTACATATCACATACAAAAACTGTGCACTGGTCTGTAACAATTGTTATCCTCCACACATAGCTCCAGTAAGTGGACGTTGGCAGAGTCAAAATGCCAAAGGCTGATATAAGAACAGATGGCAATAACTATCTCATAGCATTGATTACCTAATGTGCCTTGTACTAAATGGTATGGATCTACTACAGCATTATGCTGGCTATGCTCATTAGGAAATGCAGCGATTAATATATTACTATCAACTACCCACAACAAAACCACAAGGAAGTATCATAACACAGGTTCAATCACACTTTGTGACCAATCTGCAGCAAAACACACATCAAGAATTGAGTATTAAGCCATTCTTACCTTTAACCACTACATTGTGAACAAAATAATTAAAAAGTATACATATATGTTTCCATTAAATCATATAAAAATCTAATTCTTTTTTGGGAAACTAACACTTCCTTTAAGTATTCTCTGACACACTCAGTAATTATAACTTGCCAGATTCAAAGAGATGCCTAAGGTCAGGTCCCCTTCAGAATTTTGAAGCTTAAAACTTTGAAATTCATATGATCGAAGATCATATGATCGAAGTTTTAAAACTTTGAAAACCTGAATAGAGATCAGCATACAGCGCGGAATGGGAGATTTCTGTTTTCCTCATTGCAGTGCGATCTCGGAGTTGGTATATTTGAGTAGCGAGGGCGTGGGGGGTGCAGGAGAGCTTGCCCCCTGCAAAACCACATTTTGTGATGTGTTGACTGCTTTTGGGGGGGGGGGTTCCTTAATTTTGAGATTCCAAGATCTCGAAGTTCTGAATTTGATATTCTGAACCTCGGGATTTTGGTATTTTGAAATTAAGAAGTGAATCCCTGAGGCCATACCTCATAGGTTTGCATATCAACCACTGTAGTCACTGAAATAATGACATTTGATAAGTCCTGAAGCACACACTTGAAAGGATTACATCAGTGTGTCGGAATGGTTATGGTTCACCAAAAAGAGAATCTGAGGCCACAGGAAATGTGGCCCGGTTCTTGTGCCATATCATTTGTTTGAGGTAAGCCACTATCTGACAGATGTACATTACTAGATTCAAACCTTTTTGTATCAAGCTCCACACTCTGCAGAGTTGTGTATTACCCTCCTCTGTCACAGGAGAGTTTAACATACAGGTGTCACTCGTCTAAACTATGCAATATTTTGAATGGTTATGTATCCACTGAAATTTCTTTTGAGGGATCAAAAGTCATTAAACATGTTATGGTTCACATAACTGTGAGTTAACCATATCATTGTTTCTTGGGAAAGCCACTCTTTTCTACCATTATTGTTAAGCACATATACATTACCAGATTTGAACAACTGCCTGTATTACTCCACATGTTATAGAAGTCCATATTAACTGCATGTGCCACAGGACAAGTCTTACCACAAGCATCACAGATGACTTAATTGAATGGAATGAAAGCATACATGTGTTAAAATGTCTGTTAGACCTGAAATGGATGGGAAGAGTTTGTGGGAATGTTGAATAAGGCAGTGTTTCATGACATTATGCTACCATTTGCTTGATTTGAACAACTACCTATGTAACTGAACAATCTAGAGAACTGTGAAATTAAGCACACATGCCACAGTTGAAGTATTACTACAAGTGTGCGACAGAAAATATTTGAAGGCATGACATCATGACTGTGTTGCAAAGTATATATGTAACTTAAAAGTGAGTGAAAGAGCAGTGTGATTTCTCTTCCTGTGTCAATATCTTGCCTAAGTGGAGGTGTACACACTATAGGTGCTGGATAATCCAGTCATCCCTGTGATTGTAACAACGCACTCACAATATTTAGAGAATGCCAGATTTAAACTGCCAACCTAAGACAACAAGCTGGAGAGAACAATATTGATATCTGACACCACAGGAGAAGTCTTACTACAAAGGTGAAATAAAGCACATTTCAATGGATGGCCTCATCAGTAGTTATCATAGCAGATGCCTGGGCTAAAAGGGCTTGAAAGTGTATAAATCAGTTGTGGGCGAAGCCATTCCTACTTAGTTCTGCAGTCACACAAGCACTCATACAAATTAGTCATTGCTGGGTTTGAACAGCTATGTATTGAAATAAATAAGCTGCAGTACATTGTATCAGCTGCCAGCACTACAGCAGAAGGCTGACTACAAGTGTGAGATGCAGCACATTTGAAAGGATTACATAATCATCATCATTGTTTTGCAAAAGGGATGTCTGTGCTAAAAGTGATGGGAGAGACCTCTTCTAATGTAAATCTACAGCTCACACCCATGGGTGAAGTCATTCATACCTAGCTCTATATCTTGCCTAAGTGGAAGTGTACACACTATAGGTGCTGGATAATCCAGACATCCCTGTGATTGTATAGAATCACGTACACACATGCACACACACACACACACACACACACACACACACACACACACACACACACACACACACACACATGATAATACAAACAAGTCAAGGGAGTAATTGTATGTGAGCATGCACCCATCTAATTACACACTCTAGAATACATTGAATCAACCACAAGTGCCACAGGAGAAGTGTAACTACAAGTGTGAGATAGAGCACATATGAAAGGATAACGTCATCAGTGTGTTGCAGAGCAGATGTGTGGGTGAAAAGGGGAAGTAATTAATATGGGAGCCCTCTCCCAGTGTAAATGTTTCTTCTGAGTGCAAGTGTACACATGAGATCTGTGGGTGAAGCCAGTCCTATCTAGCAATCCACACACACACACACACACACACACACACACACACACACACACACACACACACACACACACGCACACACAGACACAGACACACACACACACACACACACACACACACACACACACACACACACACACACACACACAGACTCATACTAGTTAGGCACTGCTTGATTCGAACACCTACCTACCTATCTGATTACACACTCTAGAGTACATTGCATAAGTCACAAGTGATACAACTGAAGTCTCACTACAAGTGTGCGATACTACACAGCTAAAAGGATGACATCATCAGTGTATAGCAGAGCTGATAGTGCACACCACATGTTTGGGTGAAAAGGAATGTGTCTTGACCAGCAGATAAAACAGCAATGCTTTCATCACAGGTAATTACATACTGCTCAGATAACTCATATATCTTTTCATTTATGAACATTGTGGTAGTGTGAGTAATATCTAATTGTTTCCCATCATGGTTTATTGACCATGTATAGGATGGATGATAATCACCGCTGTCAAACAGTGGAGTAACAACCAAGAATTCCTGACAGTTCAGCTCAAGACCATTGTATGTAAATTTCCATTACTTGGTGTGTCATTGTCAATATTCCGTAATGCTTGAGCAATGTGCAATGTAAATGCAAACCATAAAGGTGAAGCATATGAAAGGACAATAATTGTTATCACTCAGCAAGTATGTGTTCAAAGGACTGATACCTTTGTACATCATTTACAAATCTAATGTTTTGAAGTGTAAACATAATTTACAGTATATACTGTTTAGGCAGTTCACAGTGAAATCAACATATCTTACAATACAATCTATTAAAACATAAACAATTAATGCAAGCCAGTGACATTTTTTCCCATCAAAACTGTTTCCTTAAGTGCACCGCTGGCAAGGTCAGTTGCACAAACAATGGCACAGTATTTGCACGTCTAATTATTTTTTTGAGGTTTTGAATTTAGAATGGGAATTAGCAGTGGTCTATGGTACTCCATGGAAGTGTCATGCAAATAAGGATTACAGACATACAGACAGTACTGATTCTAATGCATTTCAGAACAGGTGTGCATCATGTCTACATTTTCTGTGGCATCATTTGCGCATTCCATGATCACTTCAATAAAGTATTCATTATATGGATAACACAGGGGCATACTTACATGTTCCTCATATTTGTTGACTATTCATGTTTAAGGCATGTTGTGAAGCTCCTTATGCAATTGTAGTTGTTTCTATCACATCACTGAATAATAAAGTCACCACATGATAACATAGATCTATCTGTCATACTTCATATCCTTCAGAAATCCTGTCACATTCTAAGTGTATAGGAACAATTATTTTAAACTTTCTTTAGTGATGTTTGTCACCCCGTAAATGCTTTATTTGACAAGATGTCTTGCACTTATAGCTGGGAAGGTATGAGCAGGGTTAGTATGATTGTGAAGAACATAAAATGAGCAATCAGAGTAGTGATGGTGGAATAATACGTATCCATAATTTAACAGGTCAAAATTTGATGTGAGAAGATAATGCCTGTAATTTTACACCTGAGACTGGATTCAAGCACATGCCAATATGCATCAACAGTCTATAGATGTTGTGCTGATCACACTCCAAAGGGAGGCAAATGTCATGTGCTAAATGCACACATTTGAAGGGCCAATGAAAACAGTCTGAAACAAGGGAGTATGTGTGTATCTTGTTTGTAAATAACAGTAATGATAACTGAAATATCTCACATGATGTACATTCACTCTTACAACCTGTTCGACATATAGGTTCATAGGTTAGTACTAAGCTAACTGCCCTTGCGAGCCATTATAAGCCTAGCCAATTATCCCTTGTGGTCTCAAACCCTGCACCTTGTGTTTACAAGGCAAACACCTTAACCATGAGGCCACCCTCCCAAGCCCTATCATTATATGATAATAATAAGTCCTCCTCAGAGTGCTAGTAGTCTTTCCTTCCATAGCACCTTCAGGTTAAGCACAGAAGTAGGAGGGGCAGCAGACCACTGCAGCCAAAAGCAAAAAAAACACTGATTTTTGCCATAAAATGGTGCCTGTCATTTACTATCAGTTAGAGTTATTGCACAGTGCCAGGCATTGTGCAAATACTGAGGACAAAGATTGGTGAGTCAGATGGAGAAGAAGAGAAAGAGAGACAGAAGACCACAGAAGGGACAGAGGTAAGAAGATTTGTGTTTATGAGGCATTTCTGACTACCTTTGTGGTGTGTTAATCTTAGGTTTGCCAGCATAATAATTCTGATGTTTGGGAGCATGCATGGGTAGGATAGTAGACCCATAATTAAGATATTAAAAGGACAGTAGTGGGTTAATAACACATGTAGCCAACAAATATCCTGGAGTCTTTATGACAACACCTTTAGGCTCTAAATAGAGCACCACTGTCACTATAACCTGCCTTGGCTTCCCAAGGATATCTGAAAGTATGACAGAAAATTGGCACCCAATTCAGATCTCATGTGAATCGGCCTGATTACAATGTCAGACGATTCTGTCAACTGCATTTGTGCAATAAAAAATCAGAAAAGTGGCCTGGCTAAGATTTTGGGTATAATTGTTTCAAAGTAGACTGCATGTGTAAAACATGACAGGGAGTATTGGACATGTGTGTTGCTCAGTGTATTTACACATGTTCCATCATGAATTCATGAAATGCTTTTTGCTGATGATATCCAATTTACATTTGAAATTATATATTGGCATCTCTGATCATTGTGTCTTGTATGATAGATGTTAATTATACATACACTGTTGTGACAAACAGATATAATATGGCATTTTTAATTATTCTGGTAGTAATCAGTGTTGTTAATGGATACATTTATATAAACTGGAAAATAATGGTTTGGTGGGACATACATTTTCCAAACTGTCACTGATAGCACCTGGAAACTGAGCCAATGATAAAAAAATACAGAAGTGTTGTATTCTGTTTATTAATTATCAATGTAACAGTAGGACCTACATTTTCAGGATGTAAGTTGAGCTGTAACAATTTTAACATGACTGGAGATCTCACTCTGACAAGCCTTTATGTATTGGACTTTGCATTATTAGGTTGTTGGATTTAAATTCTCAGGTAATTATTTATTCCTGTAAGACAATTTATTTTGCATGGATTTCAGTAATATCAGTAACACATGTTAAGGAATGAGTCATACATATTTTACATGATATACTGCCCTACACAGTGGCACAGCTGATAGCATTGTCACCTCACAGCAAAAGGGTCTCCAGTTCAGTTCTTGGATGGGGGTCCTTTCTGTGCTGAGTCGGCATGTCTTCCCTGTGTTCAGTAGGTTTTCTCCAGGTTCTCCAATTTCCTCCCACATTCCAAATACATGAGTAGATGGGTTGGATATCCTAAATGGGCCATATGCATGAGTGTGTGTATGAGTGAGTAGTAAGAAAGAACCTTGGCAGGGTTTGCCATCCAGCAGTGTGAACCTTGACACAATATGATTGTCACTGTTGAGCTGGTACACTGGCTTCATGTGCAAAAATGGGAAAATGGGTTGTGGATGGATTGATACTATCCTACACACCTGGTGATAATTGTAATGAGTCATATATTATCCCAATAAATATTGGCAATATTATACATCTGCAAGTGAGCTTTACATTAACTATGATCAGTGTTATGCTTAACAGACTTCATACAGAGCATAGATAACTTGTTTAACATTCATTATGTATAGTTGTGATGCAAGTTTCAGTTGGCAACTTGACAAATGTACTTCATGTTCAATGACTAACAAAAAGTCATTGACAATACTTTCGTTTGATTCCCTCAATAAAACAATCCAAAATATGTATTTGAACAGATTACGTCTGCTACTACTCAGAACTTACTGGATTTACACATTGATGAACAGAGAAAGTTACATAAAAGGTATATTTTCTGCACTCACCACTGTTCTGATTACTGACTGAAGTGCACCAGTGCCAGTCTCACTTGCACTATTGAAGGCTAGGTCTTTGTGTATGCCAAGTAAAATTTGAGTTTTTGCCTTGATAAGTTAGCTGTCATTTACTATTAGTCACAGCCAACAATCAACAGTGTGCAATGCCAAGCTTAGTGCAAATGTCAAAGCTAAAAAAAGAAAGAAAAATAAAGAAATGGAAAAACATCAAACATTCTGCTGATTTATCCAAGTAATAGCCTTCTAAAAGTAAAATGTTGACAGTAAGGATCATTAATTTCACTCACAAGTCAAAATATCTAGATCTGAACCCATCACCTCTGGCACTACCCTGAAACATTCATTATTTTTAACAGTGCTTGCTATGTACACATCATCATGCCTTCATGTCATGAGACTTATTGAGGAAGAGGCTTCACACGAGCTTACATAAAGTCATGTTGTATACACGTATACAAGTAAAATGTACTACTGTGTTAAGGAAATGTCTTGCTATCATGAATACTTTTTCAGACATGTTTACAGTGGATTTGATTAAGGATCCATATTTCACAATTCATTCTGTTTCTGATTTTACTTTCTCAAACTTTATTTCATGGCATCTCTGTTACATCATGCACTTAGAAATGTGCTATTACCATAGTAAATAGTAAGGAGACAAATGTAAATGTTATCTCATTTATCATCCATTCATTAGATACATTTCTGTTGTTACAACCCAAACACTGGAAATTACAACTGTACTGCAGGTTCCAGTACACAAAAATGTATTTAGCTATGAATGCTTACTTCAAAATATCCAAACCTGGATTAAAACCCTGCATTATTGGTCCAGTTACTCATATCTTTCTGCATTAACACACTGAGCCACAGAGAAAGTCAAATATCAGGTGTCTTTTTGGCACACAGCAGTGTCATGAGCGATGACTGAAGCCATTGGTATCAGCCTTATTTGTATTACTAATGGCATTCCAAATTAAATTGCCTTGAGAAGTGAACTGTTGTTCACTGATAGTCACCACTCACAGTCATAGAGGCACAATGCCAAATATTGCCCAAATGATGAAGCCCCCTCCCAAAAAAATGTTGTGACTCTAGGTAATGATTTTCAACTCTGTGGTCTAATACCATTAAAATATGATGTTAAGGATATCTACATTCACACAGACATCACCTTTTCTAGATTGCAGCAGTGAAATCTTGAGATTACCATAAAACATTGACAAGCCTAACAGTGTTTGCACATCAACATTGTCATTATGATGTAAATAAAGCATAGCACATATGCTCAGCTTTGTAATTCCAAAAAGTTATATTTATGGATCAATCTACCCATGTTCTCATAATTGTCCTTTTTTTCTTTCATAGTAGATGTCTGGTAGAATGGGATATTTGCACAAATTATACTACTGAAGCATGTCACTGTACAAACAAATGTATACAATACAAGAGTTTGTGCTTCCCTTTCGTTTGAGAGATTTACTCATTTTTATGCATTAGTAAAATGATTGCATTATAATTTGCATTAATTTGGAACTTTTCTATTTGTATATTCAAGTTGTATATACATGATATGACTTACAAATACTTTTTATTCTGAGACATAGTTACCGCTTGACCATGTTTTCATAAACATGGTATTACAATTTTCTCCTAAGTCAGGCAATGTAATAACACATCTTGCTGTAAGCATATTCACCCTGATACACCCTCTATAATTGTACATCCAAGTGCAGGAGTGTTAAACACTTAATTAGTTGTGCAGTGCTGCTAATTAGTCACACTTGCAAGCCATTAGCTAGCTGCAGTTCTGAATACTCACTCTTGTACTAGTAGGGTGTGTGTAGGCATTGTATATTTCCTCACACCATGTTTACCTTCCCAGCACTTTGAGCAGATTGAGTGATTCAGGAATGTTAATGAGCTGACACCTGATTTACATATTCTTCACATACAGAGGGCTTAATCTACTTTATATAAGCACAGCCTGATGTTAATAACTTTTGCCATAGTAGAGAAGACTGGATTCACCAACTGGGTCAAAACTTTGGATACTGCTGTTTGCTCAGTTAAATTGCTGCAGTTGCATTTTTGGAGAACTTTATCCTGTCAAGGTATGTTATGTTCTAAGTAGTAGTTACAGTTATGATTTTTATTATATTTTCCTAGAAAAATTTAGTGATGTTTGAGCTTTGCCCAATTGTGTTTGTCATGAATGTCTAACACTTGCTATTGCCGTGAGCCTCAAGTTATCTTAAGTGGGTTTATGGAAGCATTTATCAAAGGAAGTGAACACATTTCTAACTTAGGAGAAGTTTCAATGTTAATGTGGCATTTCAGAAAATATTTTATGGTAAGATTGTCCTATATGCTTGACATAAGTAACTGTTATGCCATTAGAAAATTGTCTTCTTGCCACTTGTGGTTGCTGGGTTTAGGAGAGGATTTATTTGCAGGAGATCTTAGCTTTTTATTACATAACTGAGTGCTGTTCTTTTTGTATGGAAGATTTATCAGTTGCTATTACATTGATCCTTGACTTGTATTACATACAAAATTTGTATTCTGGACACATATCCTTAACAGATGACTGAATATACAAAGTATACAAAGTTATTTTTTATGTGTCATTTCATGCACTTGTTTTATTGATAATGTTATACATTTTGAGCATAAACAAATGTCTTTATTCTTATCAGTTCTGCTATTGCCTGGGGGTTGGGGGATTTTACAGTTATGTATTGTATGTTTTTCATATATATCAAGTATTGACATGTTTTTAATGATGATGCCTGCATAAATTAATACTTTTTTCTTCCCAGTGTAAAACATATTGCGAGCACACAGCATCTGCTGATTTATTTATTTATTAGCTATTTCTTATTTACTTCAGTAAAGGGATAAAGGCACCTAAAAATATGGACCACATAAAGGTGCATTTTCAAATACTGAGAATGAGGTTATAGTCCAGGCCCTCCATCAACATGACTCATGCATCTTAATGAAAACCTTACCTGACAAGTCTTTCTGTGACCATGTCTGGCAGCAGGTGGTTGATAATGTTAATGCTTCAGGAGGCCATAGCCATGATTACCAGGCTATCCGACACTTAGACAGTGATATGATACAAAAGGCAAAATAAAAAGAGAACCAGGGCTGTTGCACAGGAACAGAGAGCTACTTGGAGTGGTTCTGTTACTGAACCACCACTCACTGATATGGAGGAGTTTCTGTCAATTGTAAGAGATCCAGTTAGCTCAGAGGAGTAGCCCAATGCTAAGATGGATGTGGGAGAAGATATGGAGAAAACTAAAAGGTGTCTACTGCTGATATTACAGATCTGCCATTCCTATATTGAATAAAATCAGTTTTGAGTTGTAAATAGTTGTCTTTTTATGTGTTATCTTCTGTTTAACACTTAACATACCTCTGTCCATCTCCATTTTGCTTGTCTAGACACATCTGGTAATGAGGTTCCACGACCACCTATAAATGGTATGGGTATAACATTTTTTGTCTTCATTCATATATATTGATCTTTAAATCTATCTTACTATTTTTTCTAGTTGCACTTGCATTTGTTATTGCTTTACTTAGGTGTATGTAGCATATGTCTGACATTTTTTCTTGAATTGTTTCTTTTTTTGTGTTTTATTGCTATAAGCAGAGGTGCACCCTCCACTGGCACTGTGGAGCTCCTATTGTCTGATTTCAGAATATCTGTCGCCTCTATCAATGATGCCAGTGATGAAGAGGGACAGTCTGAGGTTGCAGAGGGTATGTCTGATCCTTAAGTTGTGGCTCTCACATTCCCTCCTCAAAGTCTGGACACTGCCAGTATGCTTATACATACCCATGACACAGATACTTCTGAGAAAGATCTCTGTTAATCAGGGTAGCGGGGTTACACTAAATGCAGAAATGACAGAGCCTCCCCCTAGCCATTGTGAGGATGATATGTCCCCTTGCATGTTGCATCACTGCATTTAAAAATTGGTGTAATATTCTTAAGACTGAGGCCTGCGACACCCCTAATATGGCCCTGTGTGTCTCTGACACATGCCTGTAGCTAGTATATGTAATGCTATGCATACCTTGGTTTCCACTGGGATCAAGTGAGAGTGGCAGATTTTGACTGTTTGGTTTAAGGTATCCTTGTCTATTCTGCAGTGCTCTAGTTCTGTGAGATGAAGTCCATAAAAGGTCAAACATGGTATAAATACTCTTTGTCTTCTAGGCTGAGGTCTGGCAGCATCAGCAGCACCTTGTAATAAAGCCTACTGCACATACTCATGGCTGTATTCCAAAGAGTTTTGGAACTGAAGGCTAAAAGGAACATAGGTTTTATAAATTCATTAATCACTCCACCATGTTGATTTGCTTCATTAGCATGCAATTCACCTATTTATTCCATCATTAGTATATTCTGCTTACCCTAGTTTTGCAGCCCGGTGTAATGTGCAGAGCTGTTTAATTAATACACAACAGTGAGCTCTTTGCCGCTTATCATGCAAACAGGCTTAGCATGAAGTATAGTTAATGATGAATCCTGACCTGTGCAATCGGTACACAGAATAATCCAAAGTTATTGCAGTAAAGAATAGTTAAATTGACCTACTGAGTCATACATACAAAAACACTCCTGTATAGTTTACCTCAGTATAAACAGTAGCGTGTCTAGTGTGGCTAAAATAACGCTTTACAAAGCACCCCAAACAGAACATGATTTCTGTAGTGAGAGCAGTATTGCAAGGCATAGTACCCAAAAAAATAGCATTCTCTTAATTTTTTATGCCTTGGGATTTTATTCCCTGTTTCATTGCTGACTCCCACATATCTAATTGTAACTTTATCCTAAACAATAGCAAACAGTAGGTATAGCAAAGTAAAATTAGAAGCTGAAGTTAAGTGCAAACTTGCAGTTTTAAAGATAGTACTGTATTTTATTTTTCTGTCTATTTAATTGTTTAACTTAATTTTGCCTGACTGAAATATATATATTTTTTGCCTGACTGAATTATTTTATATATTTTCTGGCATTGCTTTCTGTTCTCATCTGTCCTGAAACTGTTTTTTCTATTTAATTGTTTCACTGAATATTGTGGTCTGTCTGTCCCTCTGCAGTTTGAGGGGGTCATTGCTGTTCTCACCTCTTTGTTATTCTATATTTTACTCTTAGCCTAGATGGTTTCTCTCTTCTTTAAGTGTTTGCTACATAGCCGGGAATTTATTTTCTGCTCAATATCTGAGTGGTTAGGCTGGCTACAATCAACTGTATTAGAAGCCGAAGTTAAGTACAAACTTGCAGTTTTAAAGATAACACTGTATTTTATTTTTATGTCTGTTTAATTGTTTAACTTAAATTTGCCTAACTGAAATATTGTTTTGTGCTGAATCCAAATGCTTGAAATTACTGACACAATAAATTAGCGCTTTCATTCACATTTATTTTTTCGAAAAAATAAATGTGAATGAAAGCGCTAATTTATTGTGTCCGTAATTTCAAGCATTTGGATTCAGCACAGGCTCTTTGTTTATAGTTTGAAATATTGTTTTGCCTGACTGAATTTTTATATATTTTCTGGCATTGCTTTCTGTTCTCATCCATCCTGAAACTGTTTTTCCCCCTCCCCCTCCCTCCCACCCTGTTCTTGTGGTGTTGTTATAGCTGGTGGCTTTGCAGTTGCAAGCTCCAACTGTAAATTTGATCTGGGACACCCCTCCCAGTCTAGTGTTCACTCTACTTAATACAGAGAGAACATTTGAGAAGGCCAACACACTTCCTCTCTCCTTGCACTTTACTAAAAAAACAAAGCAAAAAATGCACTTTATTCATCTGCTTTTACTGTATTTGTGCTTCTTCCTACTTTACATTGTTTTGCTTTTGCCTCTTCTTAAAAGTACTCAGTTGTATTATTCTGCTGCATTTATTACTGCTTGGTAGTAGCCTGATTAAGTTGTAACTGTTATTTTAAGCCTGTTGGTTTAAGCACTTGGGCTTCAGACCATTTCTTTTACATTAAGGTTTGTGGTCTACACTGCTGTAGCAGGGCAGGTAGCTTACATCCTTCTAAGTTGGGAATTGCTGATTGAAGACTCAGTGTCTGTAATTCTAAAAGTGTATTAGTTCTGGTTTAAGCATTTGGGCTTCAGGCCAGTTATTTTACATTAAGAAGATTTATACTCTTGTGGAAGGAGAGGCTAGATTCTGCCCTTCTGAGCTGGGAATTTCTGGCTAAAGATTTAATGTGCCTGCTTATTTGAACTGTTTCTTTCTGAAATTGGTGCACCTTGTTTGCTGTAGCATAGACTATATTCAGACCTGCTGAATCTAGCTTTGTTTGTATAACTTGAGCACTAATCCAGGCCAACTTTTTTGGAGAAGGTTCCCCTGCACCGTGGTGGCAGGAGTGTGCAGTTAGAACTTGTCTGATTGAAGACTGCTGGAACAGGGCTAGGCCTTTGAGCTTTTTTACTGGTTAATTGGGTAATTTGTTTAAACCAGTTTGCTGGTTTTCTATTATTATTTAAAAAATTGCACTTTATTCATCTGCTTTTACTGTATTTGTTTTTCTTCCTACTTTATTATTTTATTTTTCTTTTGCTGCCTGTTCTTAAAAGTACTTAATTGCATTTATTCTGCTGCATTTATTATTGCTTGTTAGTAGCCTGATTAAATTGCAACTGTTATTCTAAGCCTTTGGTTTAAACACTTTGGCTTCAGACCAGTTGTTTTACATTAAGAAGGTTTGTGATATTCACTGTTGTGGCAGAACATGTAGCTTATACCCTTCTAAGTTGGGATTTGCTGATTGAAGGCTTAGTGTCTGTTATTCTAAAAGTGTATTAGTTTTGGTTTAAGCACTTGGGCTTAGAGCCATTTATTTTACATTAAAAAGGTGTGGTCTGCACTCTTGTGGGAGGAGAGGGTAGATTCTTCCCTTCTGAGCTGGGAGTTTCTGGTTAAAGGTTTACTGTGCCTGCTTATTTGAACTGTTTCTTTCTGAAAGTGGTAGCCCTTGTTTGCTGTAGCACAAGACTAGATTCAGACCTGCTGAATCTAGCTTTGTTTGTATAACTTGAGCACTAATCCAGGCCATCTTTTTCTGGAGAAGGTTTCCCTGCACCATAGTGGCAGGAGTGTGCAGTTAGAACTTGTCTGATCAAAGACTGCTGGAACGGGGCTCAGTTTTTAGCTTTTTAATGGTTAATTGGTTAATTTGTTTAAATCAGTTTGCTCATTTGCTTACTGTTATAAAAAAATACAATTTATGCATCACCGCTTAGCTAGGGTTAAAATATTGCCGGCGCCATAAAGTCTACTCTTCAAAATTTCCTTTAGATCTAGCCAGTTTTTTTTAGTTTTAACACTCAGATCTGTTTTTTGAGCTCAGCAGTTGTTCAGAACTCATTGTAAGCACTAAATAAGCTACAATTTACTACAGTCCTTAACTTGCCCCACTTGTCTAGAGGAAAACAGTTTTTAGTACTTAATAAATAAGCACTTATCCAGGCATGTCTATGGGTCAGCTCCCAGTGTTTTCTCCTGTCTACCTGATGAATCTGGGCATCTTGGGACAATGCAGCAATTGCCTCATTTACACAGACAACCCTCTCCTCCTACCACCCAACACTACAACCTGTGAGAGATGCACTTATATAGCCAAACTGGAAGAAAAGGTCTCTTCACACAAGACTGGAGTAGACAGTCAAGAGGAGAGGGTAAACAGTTGCACCACACTCATCACATAGTCCCTCAAAGCCTACACCACCAAAACACACACACAGAAACACAAAACACACACACCTACATTCATGGAGGTTCTCAATAAAAATATGCCCAAGCAACAGAAACCTCCAAAGCAGAAAAGCAAACAATCTCCACCCCCCAACACAACCCAAGTGACACATAGCCCACAAATTCAGTGTGTCACCCAACCACAGCCCATAAGGCATAACAACGTACCCAATACTCTAGTCATAGTTAACTCTATAGTCAGGCACACTGATGTTCCACACACCAGGCTAAACAAGGAGAAAGTTACTGTAAGCTGCATATCGGGTGCCAGGATCTGCCACATAATGCACACACTCAGGTCACTCCACAAGTACAAATATGAATCTGTCATTGTCCATGTTGGTGTGAATGACCTGAGATGTACCTCCCTGGAATACATGAAAAGAGACATGGAGGAGCTCTCTGATCTTGTAGCTTAGGCAGGTATGACCATAGCTCTGAGTAGCATCCTGCCATCACCTAGAATGATACCACAGTACAAGAACAAAATGATTGACTTCAACAATTTGCTAAGCTTCTGGTGTCATTCTAAGGGGATCCAGTATCTGTCTGCCTGGGATGACATGATTGACAAACCATGATGCTTTGCCAGAGATGGCCTGCAGCTGTCGCCCTTGGGATTCCGGATACTGGCTAAGGCTCTTGCCACCCCTATAGTGCTTTTTTTAGGCAAGGTTCAAATAACAAATTCACCACCATAACAGGTACAAGCAAGCAAAATCTGAGGGTAATGCTTCTCAATGCTAGAAGTCTAAACCTCAAAATGCACTCACTCGAGGCACTCCTTAAAATGGAGAACATCAACATCTGTGCAGTGAAGAGACCTAGTTCAAGGGTCCAGAGAGCAGCCCTGCATTACCAGGCTATAATTCATACCACACCTTTTGGCCACCTAACCTGGACCAAAACACTAAAGGTGGCAGCGTGTCCATATTCATTAAGGATATCCACACCTCCAGGCTAGTTGCTCAGCATAATACATCTGAGATTATCCAAGTGCAACTAACTCTGGGCAAGACCACAATCCAAACTGTAGCTTGCTACAGATCCCCCACCATGCCCCAGGATTCCCACTCCTCATTTCTTGATACACTGGAAAATATTAGGGTACAACCTAACACCCTAATAATGGGTGATTTCAACTACCCCACCATTAACTGGGAAAACTACTCATGTACCAGCTCTTTTGCTCAATGTTTTCCGGAATTCATAAATTTCAATGCCTTGGATCAACTTATCCACACCCCTACCAGGGGCAGCAATATCCTAGACCTGGTCATTGCCAACATGGGTGAACAGTGTTCCACTCTAGAGGTCAATTCCTCATTGGTCAGACCTGACCACAAGCTAATCACCCTAGACATCCACATCCCGCCCCACCCCCCATTAGGGAAACCACTGTAAAAAAATTTCTCCAAAGCCAACTTCACGCCTCTTAAGACAGAAGTGGCAAACTTCACAACACCCATGTAGACGGACAATAGAGGTATGACTGCTGAATTCTACACAAATGCACTTTATAAGCACTTACACGAGTGCATGGATCATGCTATCCCTAACAGAACCAAGATGCTATCTTCCAAAAAAAGGAAGCTTACCTGGTGGTCCACTGCTATAAGCAAACTCTACAAAAGAAGAAATACACTGGTGCAAAAAGAGTAAAATTCCATGATTGGAGGAACTCCCTGGTCAGCCTCAGTAAGAAGCTGAGATCCCTCATAAAATCATTCAAAACTAGTTACGAAAACAAAATCACCACTGTTTCTAAAGACAACCAGAAAGAATTCTATAGCTATATCAAGAATCCCAATGGCAACACTCAGATTTAGTCAGAGTTACAGCACAATGTCACTAAATATACAGAACCAACTGATATTGCCAACATCCTGGCAGATAGGTTCAGTGCTAACTTTACCCCCCTCACCCCCTATAGGGCCCATCTCTATACTGGAAGAATGCAAAGTTCCTGTAATCATGACAGCACAGGTAAAAACCATACTCTCCAAAGTCAAGAACACAGCATCCATGGGACCTGACAACATCCCAGGCTGCGTTCTACACGAACTACAGAACGAACTGGCATCCCACCTTAGTACCATGTTCAGTCATAGCCTCACCTCAGGCTTTGTGCCAACTGAATAGTGCTCAGCAACGGTTATCCCACTCCACAAAGGGGGATCCACCATGGACCCTGGAAGCTACCACCCCAATAGCCTGATGAGCCTGGTCTGCAAGGCCTTGGAATGTATCATCATGGAACTTATTAACAAAGACATTGATAATTTACAAACTCTGGACCCCACCCAGTTTGGGTTTGTAAAAGGCAGATCATGTCTTCTAAACCTGATAGACTTCTTTGAAGCAGTCACCAAAGCCGTAGATGAGGGTAAGGTGGTTCACACAGCCTATCTAGATCTCGCCAAGGCTTTTGACACCATCCCCTACTCTGGAATTGTAGATAAATTCACTAAACTAGGTATAAATCCCTATGTCACAAGATGGGTTGCCCACTGTATCACTGACAGAACCCACACATTGAACGTAGCAGACTCCAAATCCGACTTCAGACCAGTGACAAGTGGAGTACCACAGGGCTCAGTCCTGGGTCCTCTCCTGCTTGGTACCTACTTCTCTGAATTACAGGCTAACACAGAAGGTCTTTGGCTAATGAGGTTTGCAGATGACTGCAAACTAGGAGCCATAATCAAAGCTCCTAACGATGTGGACATCCCACAAAAGGGCCTCACTGAGACAGATGCCTGGTGTCAAAGCCATGGCCTCAAGCTCAATGCCAAAAAGTGCATTGTCATCCCTTTTGGTAAAAACTCTGTACCCATGAACTACCACATAGGCAGTAGTCTACTTAACACCGAAAGTGTAATAAGACACCTTGGGACACAGGTGGACAGTACTCTCTCCTTTGATAATCACATCACCACAGTAGTCAGGAAATCCTTCTACATGGCATACCTCATCACAAAAGGTTTTTCATCCAAGAAAAAAGAGGTAATTGTCTCCCTCTACTCATCACTCATTAGACCCATTATACAGTACAATGCCCCTTTTGGTATGTACCTCACTAGACATCTACAACATCTGTAAAGGCCACAGAAATACCTCACAAAGAGGATTACTGGCCTCAAACAGATGCCCTATGCAGACCGTGTCAAAAAATTCCAGCTTTACTCCGTCGCATATCACCTACTCCGAGGCAATCTCTGCTTAACATACAAAGCTATGTCAAACCTAGAGCTGTTGGACATGCTCCATTTAAAGAAATCCCAATCCTCCAAGCTACATGCTCTAGGGACCTAAACCTTGTCATCACAATAAACAGAACATGCTGGAAGGATAGATTCCTGTCCCAGAGACTTCCCATTCTCTGGAACAAACTACCTATCTATATCAAACAAAGCTCCTCATTAGCACTCTTCAAGAAAAATCTTGATGGGGGGCAGAGCCTGAATGGTTAACTGAAAGCAGCAGTATTTTAGAGCTCCATATAACTAGTTAAATAAGGCAGGAAAATATTATTTTTTTTTCTTCAAAGTATAAAATCTTTTAGATAAAGGACTAATTTACATAATTAGAAACTTTGGTGAGGTTTTACAAATAATTTCCTTTCAAAAAGCTTGGGAATATATTCACTTGTTAAAATGAGCAACTCAAAGAATTCTCACCAGGATGCTGCCTTAAAGAAGGAACTACAACAGATGGTATCTACCCTGCAGGAGTTGTCTTTGAAGATGGATGATTTTAAAGAGAACCTGGAAAATCTTAAAACAAGCAGTCAAAAACAGACTGACACCCTCAAGGAAATGCTACAACAACATCAGACAAGGATAACAGGAATAGAGGTTTCTCTAAATGACTTAGAAAGCAGACTTAAGGAAGAGGAAACACAGAAAGAACTACTTCTTAAACAAAACACTTGGTTGGTTAATAAAGTAGATGACTTGGAAAATAGGGAGAGGAGAAATAACATCAGGATTTTTGGATTACCTGAAAACACAGAAGGTGAGGCTATTATTTTCTTTTTATCAAGCTGGATCCCTGACTTTTTAAATTTAAAAGAAGGACTTTCCTTTGGCATTGAAAGGGCACACAGAGCTCTTGGGAAACCTGCCACTAACTCAAACTCTCCTCCTAGGTCAATAATTATCAAATTTCTTTCATACGTGGACAAGGAACTGATTTTAAGATCTGCTTGGAGGAAGGCACCTCTAAAATATAAACAGATCCTGATAAGATTTGATAACGACTATTCATCTAGAATAATGGAACAAAGGAAAAAAGTGTGGCCAATGATAAAGTTTCTGAAATAAAATAACATCAAGGCACAACTTGCATATCCAGCTAAGATAAGAATACTGTATACCAACGAGATGAGGACTTTTATTAACTTAGAGGAAGCCTCTTCATTTATTAAAACTAATGTGATTACTTTACCAGAAAATATGGATTGGATGTCACCTTCTCTCAAGAGAACAAAAGAAACAAATGTCTGGACAGATGTCAAAAAGAAGAAGAAAAAGTCTGATACTGTTACAACCAAATATCTCAAAGCATCTACTATGATATGAATTGTTTTAACATTACTTTAAAGAACTGATTTTACTGCTTGGAATTTTAAAACAAGATAACTAACTACTGGAATCTTTATCTATATTTTTTGAAAATAGATGACACATGAGAGTTTTCACATTACCTCAGGTATATAAAACAGGGTACTTCTCTTTCACAGAAGGAGGGTTATATAGCATATAAAATATTTATACTGTAAATCAACATACATAGTATATGTGTATTTTCTCTTAATTTTCTATTTTCTTTCTCTTTTTTCTCATTATTTTTTTAACTGCATCTTGTCTCCCTTTCTAAATTCTCTCCTATTCACTATACTGATATAGTCTGTATATATTTAATAACTTACTATCTATACATAGATAAATCTTCTTTCAGCTTTTGTCTAAAGTAATCTAGTTTTAAGGTAGACTAATTGGAATAGTGAACTTAATTGTTATTACAATATTTATTAGATTAATGATAGTCACTGTTATGCTTATTGGGATTGGGGACATGTTTGTGATTAACTCTGAAATGTTCCATTCATGTAGATATGTCCTTTGATTTATTTCCTTTTAGTATTAACAGATACATAAAGAAAAAAGGAGGGAAAAATATACTGTTGGTTAGCCATAGCAACAGTAAACAATTGCTGCACTTTCTAAGGACACTTTAAATCTGCGAAATGCATTTAGCCTTACTGATAATAAGAAAAAGTAATGTTGTTTAGTTATTAAAATGAAAAACAACCTAAACAAGGTAAAATAAATACATAATATTTGTAAATATTTTATGATTTATCCTCTTAGGATTACATATTCCTGGAAACACAACTGAAATGTTCCCAAACTACATGTGCACTGAAATGTAGCTGCTTGATTAAAAAGTATTACTCACTTTAACATGCTGATTTCACAAGCTGTCTGCACTGTAAAAGTTACATTTTATATGTTACTTGAAATTGTCAGTCTCTAGAGCATATGAAAAGATACATATTACTTTTTGCAACATGTTATCTTTGCACTTACCTCACACTCTGTACAAACTCACTTGGTAACTGGGTCTATATTAGATCAGCGAATGCTTAAACAAGCGAACGCTGATTGATCTACCATATTTTAGTGAATGTTCAAAATATCGAAGCAGCAGAAACCCAACTTTTTTCCTAGGGAAAGAATTCGGTTGTCTGTTTCTCTTGCTTTGGAATTTTCAGTGCTGTGGTGGAAAGATACGGGTCGGATTCAGGTAAGTGTGCGATTGTGTGAATGTAAGTGTTAGGGTGGGTTAGGTGAGTTAGGGTTAGGGCTTGGGTTAGGTATGTGTGCGATTGCGTGGATGTGAGGGTTGGGGCAGGTTTAGGTGAGTTAGGGTTAGGGAGCAGGTGAGGTGAGTGTGCGATAGGGATGGACCTTAGGGTTAGGGTTTGGGTTAAGGTAAGTGGATAGTTAGTGGTGTGTGCATAGTTTAGTGTAGGGTTAGGTGTCAGATTTTAGATGTATGTGTGTGGATTTCTGTTTGTTTGGTGTGCTTGTGTTGTGTGTATGTGTTTTGGATCAGCAATTTTTTCCCTAGGAAAAAAATCGCTGATCTGACAGTTCGAGATTATAAGCTTTCACTTACATAAGGTCGATCAATCAGCGTTTGCTTTTTTAAGCGTTCGCTGATCTAATATAGATCCTTGGTAACTGATAGCTATTCATTTAAAATATCAGTTTAAATATTAAATGTGCCCTTGAAATGCTATTAACATTTTGACAAAATATAATCTGAACTGTAAAATGAATGACTTGAAAGAAGTGCAGTAATGAATAGATTTCAAAGACAGTCCTTGACACTACATTAAAAATAAAAATATATATTCACAAGGAAGTATTGAAATGTTTTAGTCTTCCAGTTAGAATAGCTTACTGTCAACATTTTGTGATATCAGAAAGTTTGAAGAGCTAGGAAATTACTATTCTTTGTCTTTATAATGATTATTAAACAGATGTTAGACTCTGCTTAGTTTAATGAATTATGACATAAGTTTATGAGGAAAAGTGGACTCAATTACTAACATTGGACTACACATTCCTGGAGACTCAACTTAAATGTCCCCAAATTACTTATGAATTTAAATGAAACTGCCTTATTAATAAGCATAACTTCCTTTAACAACCTGAATCCATAAGCTACCTGCTCTATATATGCTACATTATATATGGCACTTGCATATGACAGTCTCTAGAGCACACGAAAAAATACATATTATTTTTGCAACATGCTATATTTGCACTAACCATACATTATAAACTAACTCAATTGGCAACTGACAAGTTATTTATTTGAAACATCAGTCTAAATATTAATTGTGCCCTTGAAATATTGTTGCCATTTTGACAAAACAAAACCTGAATTGAAAAAGGAATGATTTGAAGAACTGAAGTATTGTACAGATTTCAAAGACAGCTATTGACACTATAATATAAGCAGAAATGTATACATGCAAGGACAAATTGAAATGCTTTATACTTTTAGTTAAAATAGCTTATTGTTAACTTTTTGCTTTATCAGAAAATTTAAAGAGCTAGGAAATTATTTCTAATTTGTCTTTATAATGTTTACTAAAGTGATGTTAGTCACTGACTTGTTTAATGGATTGCGAGTCATGTACAAGATGGATTACTGAATGTTATTTCTGTTTACCTATGTTTGCTGAATTTCTTTTATTAGTACTGATTTAAAACAAGGGAAAGAAAGGGAAGGGAAATCTTTGTTTTTGGTCAAGGGAGGAGAAGCTTAAGACTATTCTAACTGCCCTGAGAACTCTCTAAGATGCTCTAAATACTATTTGATTAATACTTACCTAAGTTAAGTCTTGATTACCATATAGGTACCTTCACATTCATTCTAGACCTGATGTGATTACCCATTCTGGAAGCAGGAAGTTCCCTATGCAGGATGGGAATTGTTAGGGTGATCATAGGTCATTCTTAGACTCTTCTTTGTAAATCTATAAATATGTAAAAGAACTGCACACTAGAATGTAGAGCGCCTCTACTCAGAGTCAGGATACCACTAATAAGCCATGTCTTTTCATAAGTGTAAGTTGAAGTTGGTGAGCTGAAGAGTGGAAAAGTAAAGGGAGACAGTACACCTACAGTAAATTCATATTTCATTGGTAATCACTCATTTGTCTCCTGTAGAGTCCTTTTAGTCAAATTATTTTAGTAATAATCTATTTGTTGTTGGCTTATTTAGTGTATGCTCCTTTGTTGCATTTAATTTATCCAAAATGACATATCTGACATGTTTGGGATCGCTTAAGGGTAACTAAATATTGGATATTATCTAAGTCATCTTAATTGCTTACACTACTAACATTCCATCCTGATATATAAAATACTATAGAACAATAATAAAATAATATAGAATTTCATATATCTTTTAAGAAAATTCTCCATGTAATAATTCAACATATGGAGCTCAGTTGATATTGTTGGTTAAAGGTATGAGTAATAATCCAATAGATATATCTTTATCTATTGGATTAGGAATGACTTTCATTCCATGTTTAATGGGAAATTCATATTTACTTGTATTTGATACTTTAGAATTAATATTTTATAGAAGTACTTTTTAAACCTTGACCAGAATTTTAGCCTACTCATATTTAAAGAAGAAAGAACATTAAATTACACTCCCAAGTTTACACACATAAAAATAACATCCGATGTTATCAGAGAATATGGTATAACTACTATAATCAAAATATAAAAGAAGCAAAAAGTTTCTTCCAACAATAACTTGAAATAGATTTAACATTCTTATCATTAAATACCAATGGCTTAAATAATGCAAATAAAAGATCAAACTTACTAAAATATTTAAATCTAAATAAGACACAAGTAGTATTTCTCCAGGAAATGCATTTTAAGACTAATGATAGCTTTATTTGGAACCCTAAGGACTATACAGTCTTAGCTCAATCCTCCTATAGAACAAAGACAAAAGGAGTATCAATTCTCTGGAAGAAAAACATAATCACCCAAAAGTTATTTATAAATATGAAGTCAAAGAAGGTCTACTAGCATTTGTTATAATTAAATTTAATAACAGAATATGGACTATAGCTAATCTATATTGGTTCCCAGGAACTGGCACAGGAATGGTTAAAGAAACACCTAGATTTTATTTCCAAAAATTATAAAGGAAATCTTATACTGGAAGGAGATTTTAATTGTACCTTAGAAGCTTCTGAAACCACCAAGAAGTCTTTTCGCATAGCAACTATTTCAAAATCCTTAAAAAAATTGATTGATTAATTTCATTTAATAGACACTTTTAAAGTAAAAGATGATAAACCCTTATTATTTTCCCATAAAGACCATAGATTTGGAACACAAACCAGAATAAACAAATTATTCGTAGTTCAAGATTTACAAACAAAGCTCCTCAACTTCTCAATATTTCCATGCCCTTCTCAGATCATGACTCTCTGATAATGAAGCTCCAAAAAGAGTTTAAACCTTTAATCCTCTCAACTAGAATTCTACCATATATCACGAAAATTAAAGAATTCAGACCCTGGATGTTGTCAGAACTGCAATTATTTCTTGAAATTAATAATACAACAGAAATCAGTAGAGTCATGGTTTGGGACTCATTAAAAGCGTATTTATTTGGTAAGACCCTTAGCTGGTACAAAAAAAGAAAGTTAGAGAGTGGGAATCTGAATCATTAGACTTGCAAACCAGACTCTTGACAGCAAAATCTAAAAAAAAATCAGAATTGTCCAGAAGTCAAAAAAGAAATAGAGGAATTAAATAAAAAATATAATGAAATTCTAACACACAAAACTTGTCTAGCCTTGGAAAAACTAAAAATAAACTCATTAGCTCCCCTAGATATCTACATAACTTATCTACAAGAATTAAAATACAATCTAAAGCAAATAACATTAGTAGTATATATCATGAAAAGAAAGGGAAAAAAGTATCAGATATAGGAGACATCCTTAAAGCATTTCGGTTCTATTATATGGAACACTTCAAAGAAGAAGATTTAGATGCCAACCAAATAAACTTAGATACAAACCTTATCAATATAAAAAAAATCCTGAAAACTTAAAACTAGACCTACAAAAACCTATATCCTACAAAGAAATTCTGGCAAGATAAAATAAAGTAAATCTAACAAAGCTCCAGGGATAGATGGTATAATTATGGTAATTTGCAAACACTTCCCTTCAACAGTAATCTCCCTTTTTCATAAAACTTTGCTAGAAGTCCAGTTAGAAGCAAAAATACCACACTCATAGAAATATTCTCTCATAACACCAATTCTAAAAGATAATAAACCATCAGACTTTTGCACCTCACACAGACCTATATCATTACTGAATAATGATTACAAAATATTCATGTCAATCCTATCTAACAGAATGAAAATCCCACTATCAAAGACAATTAATAATGATCAAAATGGATTTTTATATAACAGGCACACACATGATAATATTAAAAGGATGCTTACTCTTATAAATTATGTGAATAAAGAAGATAGAGAAACACTTGTAATTGGATTAGACATAGAAAAAGCCTTTGATTTCCTCAACTGGGAATATCTATTTAAAACTTTAGCATTATTTGAATTTCCTCCTCCCTTCATGTTATTACTAAAAAACATAGATATTAATAACTTAGCCTACATTCGATTAGGTCCTTTCACCTCAGAATCTATCCATATAACAAGAGGTACTAAACAATGATGCCCCCTTTCCCCTATTTTATTTGCTTTGACTATAGAAATACTTGCAGAAATAATACGCAATAATCCAAGAATAAAAGGAACAGAAGTCTATGACCAGTACATATCTAAAATAATACTTTTTGCTGATGATATTTTATGAATCCTATCAAACTCCAGAGAGTCATTATGAGAGCTAGAAGACATACTGGAGAAATTTTATAAGATTTCAGGTCTACACTTTAATAGATCAAAATCAAAATTTCTATTTTTAAATAAGAAAAAAGAACTACAAGTTACAGATAAATCTATCATAGGAAAACGAGAACTTACACTAAATTATTTAGGAATAGTGTTATGCAAAAATATAAATGAAACAATATTAATAAATTATAAAAACATTATTGCAACAATAAATATATATAGAAAAGTGGAACAAAATTATATTAACTTTTGAAGACAGATTGCAATTAATAAAAATGGTCTTATTGCCAAAAATACTATATGTAGTATTAACAATACAATTACTTCCTGAAAGATGCATTCTTAAAGAAATAAACTCATGTTTAATAAAATTTTTATGGTATCCCAAAAAGAATAGAGTAGCTCTAACTCATCACATTAGACCCTGGAAACAAGGAGGATTGAACTTCCCAGAAATAGAAACATATATAAAAGCATATGTGCTTAAAACTACAATAGACTGGATAAACCCAAATTATTTTGCTAACTGGAAAGAATTAACAATGGCTATATTAACAAATGAATTTAATCTGTTAAAAAAAATTTAATAGTAGACAAATCAAACCCTGGTGCATACTATGCATAAGTATACAATATAATATAATACAATAAAACCTTCTAAAACAACACTGATTAATAATCATTACATCAGTTCCTTTAGGAAACTTATCAATGCAAACATAGATCTAAAACTTTGGTTTGACCTTTTAACCCCATTTACCATCACTAAGAACTTTCCTCAAAAAATATATAGGGAAACAATAACCTCCTGGTAACAAAATGGATTCTTATGCTGGTTTCAATTTGTAAATAAATTAAATGTTTTAGATATACATATGATAAAAACTGCTTACAATATTCCAACACAGGACTGGTTAACCTTACAAAGCATTCTAATGTACACTCAAGATTTATGCAGATTAATTAATTCCTCATTTAAAGATTTTCCAAATCTAATAAGTTTTCTGTATGAATTTATATATAATAATTGTGAAAATAAAAAATCCATTTCAAATCTATATAAAGAGTTAATAACATATAAAACAATTCCCAAACCATCATACTGGCAGTTTTTAACAAAAGGTCAGTCATTGCAGTTAACTGAAGAAATTAAAAGTAACATCTTACTATCAGTTAATTACACCTCTAACACACAGTACTGGAAAATATTTAACTGGAAATACTTACATAGAGCATTTTTAACACCAGATAGAATTAAAAAGATCAGAATTACTACAAATGGTTTTTGCTGGAGGTATGAAAAGTCAAATAAAGCAGACTGGATTCATATTTTTTATGTAATGTAATAAATGAATGTAATAAAATTAAATCATATTGGAATGGAATCAATCATTAGGTTCATAGGTTCATACTAGGCTATCTGCTTTAGGGCATTTATAAGCCTAGCCAGAGTGTGTTTGGCTTTCGCCACCCATTTTAAATTAATTTTGCTATGCCCTTTTTTGAGGTTAGTATACTGTGCCTCTGTCTAACAGTGACACAGAAGTGATACCCAGGGTAAACCTATGATCTCCCATCCACTCATCAAGATTCCTCTTGAAGAGAGTCAATGAGGGACTCTGCCTAACCTGGACTGGGATTTTATTCCAGAGTGAAGGGAGCCTCTGGGTTATGAATCTGTCCCTCCAGCATGTCCTATTTATTTCAGTGCTGAGGTTCATGTCTCTCGAGCACGTGGCTCGATGGGATTTGGATTTTCTGAGGTGCAGCATGTCCATTAATTCCGGGTTGGACATTGCTTTATAGGTCAGGCACAGATCGCCTCTGAGCAAGTGGTGTGCCACTGAGTAGAGCTGGAGTTTCTTTAACCGGGCAGCATATGGCATCTGTTTGAGCCCTTTGATCCTCTTGGTGAGGTACTTTTGGGGTCTTTCCAGTTGCTGCAGGTGTCTGGTAAGGTACATCCCAAAAGGGCATTGTACTCAATTATGGGCCTGATGAAGGATGAGTAAAGAGGCACAATGACCTCCCCTGATCTAGATGTGAATCCCTTCATGATTAGGTGGGCTATATAAAATGTTTTTCTAACCACTTTGGCCACGTGGTTGTCAAATGAGAGATTGCTATCAACTTGGGTCCCCAGGTCCCTAATTACTTCTTCTGTACTTAATGGATTACCACCTATGTGGTAATTTGTGGGCACTTTGTTTTTGCCAAAGGGGATGACTATACATTTTTTGGCGTTTAGCTTGAGGCCATGGCTCTGGCACCAGTTGTCTGTTTCTATGAGGTCCTTTTGGAGGATGCTTGTGTCGGCTGGAGAGTCGATTATGGCGCCCAGTTTGCAGTCATCTGCGAACTTGGTCAGCCACAGTCCTTCCGTGTTGGCCTGTACCTCCGAGAAATATATACCGAACAAGAGAGGTCCCAGGACTGAGCCTTTTGGGATGCCACTTGTAACTGGTTTGGAGTCTGACATGGCTCCAGCAATTCTAAACATGTGGGTTCTGTCCTTGAGCCAGTTTGCAACCCATCTACTGACATAGGGGTTTATATTTAAGCTGGTGAGCTTATCTATAATGCCCAAGTGGGTATTGTATCGAAGGCTTTTGCGAGGTCCAGGTAGGCTGTGTGGACCACCTTCCCCTCGTCAATGGCCTTGGTGACTGTTTCAAAGAAATCAACCAGGTTTAAGAGGCAGGATCTGCCCTTAACAAAGCCAAACTGGGTAGGATCCAGTGTCTGTAGGTCCCCAATATCTTTATTTATGAGGTCCATGATGATCCTTTCCATAGCTTTGCAGACCAAGCTAGTCAGGCTTATGGGGCGATAGTTTCCAGGATCTGTTGAGGCACCACTTTTGTGGAGAGGGACCACTGTTGCTGTACGCCACTGTTTGGGTACATATCCTGTAGTAAGGCTGAGATTGAACAGTAGTTTTATGTTTGGGTTTAGCTCTTCTTGGAGTTCATGTAGGATGCAGCCCGGGACACTGTCTGGTCCCACTGATGCTGTGTTTTTTGTTTTGGAGAGGGCGGCTCTTACCTGAGCATCTGAGATGTCAGGGGGGCAGCACTGTGCTGGGATAGATATTTGCCCTTTTGGTGGGGAGGGGGCAAGAAGTTTGCGCTGAACCTGTCAGCTAGGATGTTGGCAATGTTTGTGGGTTCAGTGTATTTTTTGTCATTTTGGACTAATTCTGAGCATATCTGGGAATTCCCATCCAGGTTCCTAACATAACTAAAGAAAGCCTTGTGATTATCCTTAGTGTCCTGTGCAATTTTTCTCTCGAAGCTGGCCTTAGATGATTTTATGAGTGCCCGTAGTTTTTTGCTAATACTGATCAGAGATGCCTTCCCTTTTTGGGATTTTGCTCTATCATGTAGTAGCTTCCTCCTTCTATTGTATAGTTTGTTTATGGCTGGGGTCCACCAGACAGGACGTCTGCCTTTGGAGGATTGGGTCTTGGTTTTATTTGGGATTGCATGATGCATGCATTCCTGAAGGTGTTCATAGAATGCATTTATAAAGGATTCTGTGATCTGGGCCTATTTTCCACAGGCCCGGGGGCTTTGAAGGATTCCATCTTGGTTTTGAGGAGTGTGAAATTTGCTTTAGAGAAGTTTTTCACTGTGGTTTTCTGGGCAGGCGGTGGGGTCGGGATGTCAATATCCAGTGAGATTAGTTTATGGTCTGATCTTACCAGTGAGAGATACACTTCTGGTCTGGAGCATAGAGTCCCCATGTTGGTGATGATCAGGTCCAGTATGTTTTCCCCTCTTGTGGGAGTGGTAACAAGTTGTTCCATAGTATTTGAGTTTATTAATTCTAGGAACCTTTGGGCTAGGGTGTTGTAGCTAGAGTAATGCTCCCAGTCTATGTTTGGGTAGTTGAAGTCGCCCAATATAATGGTGTTTGGAGAGACCTTCATATTTTCCAGTGTTCTCAGGAAGGCCAAGTGGGGTTCCTGGGTTTGGGAGGGTGGTCTGTCGCAGGCTATAAACTGGAAGGCAGTTTTACCCACTGTTAGTTGCACATGGATAGTCTCTGATGCTTCATGCTGTGCCACCAACCTGGAGGTGTGGGTATCTTTGATGAATATTGATACTCCCCCTCCTTTTGTGATTCGGTCCAAGTTTTGGGGCCGAAAAGCATGGTATGAGGTATAACCTGGTAGTGCTGGGGTGCTCTCGGGAGACTTGAACCAGGTTTCTGTTACTGCACAGATATCGATGTTCTCCATGCTAAGTAGAGTTTCGAGTGCGTGCATCTTGAGGTTTAGACTTCTGGCGTTGAGTAGCATTACTCTTAATTTCTTATCCCTTGTGATACCTATGGAGGTGGGTTTGTCTTTTGAGCCTTGCCTTAAAAAGGCACTATGGGGGTAGCAAGAGCCTTTGCCAATATCTGAAAGCCCAGGGGTGACAGGTGCAAGCCGTCCCTAGCGAAGCATCGTGGCTTGTCGAGCATGTCATCCCAGGCTGACAGGCATTGGATCCCCTTTGAATGACACCAATACTTAAGTCCTCATATTGTGGCATCATTCTTGGTGAGGGTAAGATGCTACTCAAGGTCAGGGTCATACCAGCCTGGGCTACATGCTCAGAGAGCTCCTCTATGTCTCTTTTCATGTAGTCCAGGGAGGTACGTCTCAGGTCATTCACACCAGCATGGACAATGACTGAGTCATATTTGTACTTGCCTTGGAGTGACCTGAGTGCTTGTGTTATGTGGCGGATCCTAGCGCCCAACAGGCAGCTCACCATGACCTTCTCCTTGTTCAGCCTGGTGAGCGGGACGTCAGTGTTCCTGATGATAGAGTCACCTATTACAAGTGTATCAGGTGTGTTGTTTAGCCTTAAGGGCTGTGACTGTTTGGCACACTGGCTTTGTGAGCTATGTGTTGCACGTGTTTTGTTTTGGGGTAGCGGTTGCTTGGGTGTCTGCTTTGGAGCCTCCGAGTATGTTTTTGTGTGTTTATGTGTTTGGTTTGCTGTCGTGGTAGGTCTATGTGAGACTGGAATTGTAGTGAGTGTGGTTTCCTTCTCCTCCTGATTGGTTACGCCAGTACTGAGTTGAGAGAACTTAGCCTCCAATTTGGCTATATGGTTGCATCTCTCACGTGTTGGAATTTGTTGGGAGGAGGAGAGGGTTGTCTGTGTACATGAGGCAGTTGTAACATTGCCTCAAGATTCCCAGATTCACCAGCTGGACCGGAGAGGAGATTGACAACTGACCTTTGGACATGCTAGAATAGTATTTCGAATTCCTTTATAATTGAAAAAAAGGGCCAATGGGGAACAAGGTACTCAAGGGGAGTTTGTGAGGGTGTAGTACTTTTAATTTTTTTAATGCTGACTTATATAATTGCTTTAGTGAGCAAGTGCCAGGTAACTTAAATGCAATGTGTTACAGATAACTTAAATGCAAAAACGACAAACAGTAACTTTCTTTCAAGTGAAACAAGGAAATAAGTACAGTAAGCAATGCAGATATCACTAGGGATCCACAGAAGCGCTGAAAAGCCGCGTTTTACAATCTTTATTTAATTAATCCTTTACCTTAATTAAAGTATTGATAATACTAAATGTAAATGAAGGTCCCTACCTGAATAAGACAAATATGTATTTGTTATGGACAATACTTGCTATATCTAGGAAATGTGTAATCAGAAGATGGAATTCAAATACACCCCTAACCTTGGAAGAATTCTACACTTTACTGAAGACAACTGCATTGATGGAAATAAAAATCAAAGAACTACAAATCTATTCCAGGCCATGGTCTCAAGCTCAATGCCAAAAAGTGCAGTGTCATCCCCTTTGGTAAAAACTCTGTACCCATGAACTACCACATAGGCAGCAATCTACTTAACACCGAATGCGTGATAAGAGACCTTGGGACCCAGGTGGACAGTAGTCTCTCCTTTGATAGTCACATCACCACAGTAGTCAGGAAGTCCTTCTACATGGCACACCTCATCATAAAAGGGTTCTCATCCAGGAAAAAAGAGGTCATTGTTCCCCTTCTACTCGTCACTCATTAGACCCATTATAGAGTACAACTCCCTTTTTGGAATGTACCTCACAAGACATCTGCAGCAGCTGGAAAGGCCATAGAAGTTCCTCACAAAGAGGATTACTGGCTTCAAACAAATGCCCTACACTGACCACCTCAAAAAACTCCAGCTTTACTCCGTAGCATATCGCCTATTCCGAGCGATCTCTGCCTAACATATAAAGCTATGTCAAGCCCAGAGCTGTTGGACATGCTACACCTAAAGAAATCCCAATCCCTCCGAGCTACATGCTCTAGGGACCTAAACCTTGTCACCACAATAAACAGGACACACTGGAGGGATAGATTCCTGTCCCAGAGACTTCCTATACTCTGGAACAAGCTACCCATCTATGTCAAGCAAAGTTCTTCATTAGCACACTTCAAGAAAAATCTTGATGAGTGGATGGGAAATAGGAAATACACCCCGGGGATCACTTCTGTGTCTCTGCTGAACAGTGGCACAGGAAAATAACTTTCTTGGGCGGCGTAAGCTATGGAACCTTGCTGGCTAGGCTTACGTAGGCCCTTAGGCCAATAGCCTAGTACCTACCTATGAACCTATGAACCTATGGAATAAAGTTATATCTTTGTTGGACACTCTGCAATAATCAATATTGTATCTCTGATAACTGATCTGTTAATTCTATATTTAATAACATACAGTGTATATAACTGAAAGTCAGGCTATTGTAAATATTGTATATAGTTGCTTAAAATGATATTTAAAAATATTATGTAAATGTTATTTTAACTGAAAATAAAAAAAAAATATTTGAGAAAAAAAAAAAAGAAAAATCTTGATGACTTGATCTTGATGGGAAATAGGAAATACATCCTGAGGATCACTTCTGTGGCTCTGCTCGACAGGGGCACAGGAAAATAATTTTCTTGGGTGGCGAAAGCCAAGGTACCTTTTTGGCAAGGCTTATATGGGCCCTAGGGCCAATAGCCTAGTACCTACCTATGAACCTATGAACAATCAAACCAGTGTCTTGTAAGTACATCTTGCAGCAGATATATTGGTTTCACACCCTTCTCCCCTGATTACTTTTATTAGCTGTATTTGGTTTAGGAGATGAAATTATTACCAAAGGAATTTGCCAAGACTAAGATACTAAGATAATGGGGAGTTACACTTTATGACTTTTGTGAAAAAGAAATATTGATTATACAGTTCAGTAAACTAACAAAAATCTTCCATTCTGTGTTTCAGAAATAATATCTTCAACTTCAGGACTCAACCTACATATCACGTATATGTTTTTGTCAATATTTACTGCTGCTTTTCATTTTATGTCTGCAGTAACACAGCAACTGGAATAGTTTTTTGATGGTATAGCAGTATTTTGTTATCATTATATATTTAGCTCATTTATATCTGGTGACCACAAATGTCTGACGGGACAATGACCATTTTCAATGGAATCCCTGGCAGAATTATCTCCAAGAACTACAGTTAGGTAACCTTAAATATAATATGCATTAAGCACAGTTACTAATCCGTTGATCAAAATACATGATTCAATGGTCAAGAACAATTTGAAAAAAAAATAATCAGAAACAAACTACACATAGATTAGATAAAGAAAGCATGAGTCAGGTTAGTTGTTTTATGTCACTCAAAGTAAAATTAAAGATGAAATTACTATAAAAATACAAAACAAAATACATACTAAATATCAGTAACAAAGAAGTACCATCAGTGTCTGTTGTTTGTTTATCCATTTCTCCATGATCTTCAGGCTTCACTATTTCTCATTCTCTTGACTTGTTTCCAGAGGAAATGAGGAGACAGCCCCAAAACCTATTCATTACCATGTTGTAGATCAAGTGGTAGGAGCTGTGCCATCATTCCCTGGGTATCAGGGCTTTTTTACCTATCATTTATTTGTGTGCATGCCCAAATGGACAAGGTCTGTCACCCACTTCCATGATTATCAACCCCTCCTTTGATAGCAAGCAATCACCTCTACTGATCCCAGATCACAATCAGAGATTCTGTGCAGAGATCATACTGTGAACATACAGTGGGTCTGTATTAGTTCACTGAATGGCTATTCAGTGAATACCCATTCATCGAGCACCTATTTATTAAAGCCACTCTTAGGCAAATGGCAGATTTTCACAACCAGCAATTGGCCACCATCTGGAATTTGCCCTTTTCCCACTGTAGTGCTATCTCAGAGTTGGTATATTTAGTTAGGGGAGGTGTGGGGGCACAGCCCCCCACCTAGACAGGTTTTAAATTTTATGTTTCTTTTTTTTTTTGCAGTCACTCAGTTGGACAACCACTTGTTTGCGCTAGTGAAAATCTGCCATTCGCTGAAGAGTGGCTTTGATAAATATGTGTTTGACGAATGGGTACTGACTGAATAGCCATTTGATTAATTGATATAGACCCACATACAACCCCTTATCCTATCCCCCTGGCTAAAATAAGCAGAGACTGCCGCATTACTGCTATCAAGCTAGCTCTTTCAGCACCTGGGCTATTAATCAAGCCTCACGACTTCTGTGTTATTGTCAGGGTTTTGTTGTCCAGACTACAGTACTGTCAGCAACAGTAATGATTAGTATTAAATCACAAGTTTCTATATTATCAGATAACAGATATATAGATATAATATCATGAATGCTTTTAATAATTCTGCTTAGAATGTGTATATATTTACTGTAAGTAAGGTTAGTTGGCTTGTTACATAATTGGTTAATCAATACTCATAGTTAGCTGGTTCATTTGTTAGCTGCCAAAACATGTGGTTGAAGAAATTAGTTTCCTAAAGTGCTTTGGAAGGTGTATGGCAGGAAGGAACAGAGTAAAAACAGATAGGGATGAGAATTAGCTATGGTAGGTGAAGGCAGAACTGTTAGCAAGTACAGCTGTGCCAAATAACACCAACATCAGACCCAATGTACTTAGCTCCTTACAAACAACACTCATGCTAAATCGATAAATCACTATTGATTTAGTAGTAAATTACAAGGCCATCTAAGTTAGGAAAGAAAAATAAACATAATGTGATTAGTGTTGCAAGCAAAACATGAAAATCTTAGGAAGCCTGATGAAAGTTCATGTAAAAATTATGAGATCTGAATAGGCTTCCTGTGATGTGTATCTCAAGAGATACTTCTCTCTCTCTGTCTCTGTTTCTGTCTCTCTCTGATGTTAGTGCACTTAGGGATTTTGAAATGTTTTTAAATAAAATAGCATTAATCTACATGAAATGTCATAACAGAAGCCCCTGGTTTCTGACTATAGGTTCAGAATCTTGCTGTATTTTGCAGTCACACAAGCTGTAGTTGCATTATAAGTAGAAAAAAAATACGTAACTTCATTTATTAAAGTGCACACACACACACACACACACACACACACACACACACACACACACACACACACACACACACACACACACAAACACACACACACACACACACACTTGTAAGAAGAATTATCTTGCTATTACCTTTTAGTTATAATAAGAATGGAAAAAACACATAAGAAGTACTTTTGGAACTTGTAACACTACTCAAACAAATCAGAAGACATCAGATTATGGAATTATATACCAAAAAAAATTCAGAACAGTACTTTTTATCCACTTGAAGAGCATTTATTAGAGTCAGAATTGTAGTATGTGCTCTCTGGTAAAGTGTAGAACAACATAACAGGGCAAAAGTCCACTGAATTCCATATGGGCAATCAGTACAGGCACCCACCTTCTCAGGCTCTACTATCACTGAAAAAAAATGATACTTGCCAACAAAAGGAGTGTTTTTTTAGAGAGCCATCCTCTCTTCTTAGTGTGCTGAACAAATTTAGGAGTGTATCTGCTTATAGCTTTCTTTTCAGTGCTTCATCATTTGTAGAGGTTACACACGGTAAAACACACAGAAAATATCACAAATGTCACGGACTACTTCAACATTTATAAATCTACTGTTTATTTCAGATGTGGGTTTATTGTTTCCCACTTTTACTTAACTGCTATAATGTGTACCGCTATGAGCAGTCCCATTTCATTGTCTTGCAGAAATGAAGAGATGTTTATTTATTTTTATTAAATGGGTACATGAACAGGTCCATCGAACCAAAGTAAGACAAAAAGTGAGATGCAGAGCTTTGTAATGGAACAGAACCAAGGCATGAACTGTTTAGAGCCTTGTATATCTGAAAAAAATTGTATAAGTGGAAATATCTTGCCTGTGACTGCGCACTTGTTTGTAACCCAAAAATAGCAGCAAGTAGTCTGGAATAATTTGTATTTAGAGGTGTATGCCGCAATCATACACCGATTGCACACAGGCACAGGCTTGAACTACTAAGCCAGTGTGACACAACACAGTAATTCAAACTGTTCGTTCTACTCTTACAAGTTTAGCATTCACTTTCTCTTTGTACATTACTTCAGACTCGCAAAGCAATCTATTTTCAGATCCTACCCCCCACCATATCAACTCCCAATCCATTGTCTAGCTTTCTGAGCTGCAATTCACATTACACCCATCAAAGGAAGGAATAAAATGAGTTACAAATGTGAAATCCATTGTGAAAGGGAATTAGTTGTGTGAGTATGAGACTGAAATGTGAGAAATTCCAGACAGCATTATGATCTTAAAGAGTTTTAATGTCATAGTACCGACTTTGTTATCAAAGCTTACCGAGAAAAACATCTGATTCTAGCATTTCTGATGTTCTCAGTATATGCTAGATGCATTGTTATACGGTATAAAGGATCTATGTTACATAATCCCAAGATGATCACATTGCAAAAGATCGATTTTCACAACAAAGAACTGGCTTCTCCACTGGAAGATGGCAACATAAACAACAATGTTTTTGCAGAGGGGCAACCTCCCTACACCCCATGCATGTTATATATACCAACTCCAAGATCACATTACATTGGGGAAAGTGCAAACACCCAAACACCAAAAAAATACCCGCTTCTTCAGGAGAAGCTAATCCAGCATTGTGAGAATGGATCTTTTGCAATTTGATCTTATGGTCTTATAATCATATGACATAGACCTGGTACAAAAGGGCTAAAGTCAAAAAGCAAGAGCAGTAAATTGACTGCTTGTGATCGACAACACCTTTGGCTTAGTTAGGGCTCCAAGTCCTTCAGAGCTTTATAGCCAACTGATGGAGGGAGGCTAAGCTTTTGTAGTGATAGCAGAAGTGCCTGTATCAAGTAACTAAGTGACTGTGATCACCTGTAGCTCAACTGTGCATGTGTAGTGACAGAACATGTCTGTGTCATGTAACTAAGTCATGAGAAAGCAAGTTATTGGTCTATAGTTTTTAGGATAGCATGAGGGTTCACTCATATGGACGAGTATAATTTTCCTTTTGTTTACCAGGTCGGTGTCCATATGGGGTGTGCATATAAATGGTTCTTACTCAGGTCTAAATCTTTGTGTAAAGATGTTAATGCTTTCAGCCAGAAGTTAAGTACTAAATCTGGGCCTAAGGCTTCTAATTAGGATCTTTTCTTAATTTTTGTTCTCCAAATGTTACTTCATCCCATTTCCTGTCCTATACTTTTGAACTTCTTACTGTTTTTTTTTGCTTCCTTTATCCTTTCAGTGTCTTTATTAGTACTATGGGGTCTTCATAGATATTGTTCCAAAATGTGTCTGTTTCTGTTTTGGTGGTGTTTCTATTCTTTTTGCTTTGTTTCCCAATTCTCTATAAAGATTTTCTTGGGTCATCAGTGAATTGCTTACATTGTACTTTTCCTATATGTTTATCTGTATATCTTCTAAGTTTTTCTACCTGTGCTGATATCTTAAGTTTATTATTTCCAATAATGTACGATCGATACTGGTCTGTTCTAATATTGCACATTGATTTTATCATGTCTTTCTAAGTACTTTTTTGATCTGTTGCCTCTTTTATACTCTTCTAACAGTGATGCTTCTTGTCTTAATTGCTTTATAGTTTTCTCTGTTTGATATGTCCATGATGGTATTTGATTTTTTCATGTCCTTTCCCTTACTGCCCTGTGTTTTTGTGGTAAAACTTTATGCGTTATTAATTTAGCTGCACAGTAATATATCCTATTTACTTGTGTTATACCACATGAATTTCTGTTAATAGTCCTGGTTATTGTGTTCATTTGTTTTATCAGACTTTTAACATTTTGGACCTTATTGACATTCTGTAGTCTATTTCTTTCATCGATCTTAATATGCCTATCTATCTCTATTAAATCAAGTAACTCTTCTCTTAGATCTTTTTTCTTCTAAACTGAGGGGACATTCTTTATTGCTTGCTGTGTGAAACCAGATCTGTAAACCCATACTATTTTAATGGTTATTATGTGACCTACCAAGGAATAACTGTGCCTAATCTACAGAATTTGTTGTCCAAATAAACAGTGATGCTGATTGCACAAAACCGTTGTGTGATATATGCAAGATAATATTAGATATGTTTTAGAGCATATGCAGATTGTTACTTGATGTCTATAATCTATATCTTCTATATATGTGCATTAAATTGAGAGTTAAATGTTAGATATACCACAAGGTGATTGTGGCATGTGAGTATGATTTATTTATTATTCTGTAATACTGATTGCTGCATGCATGCTGCTAATTATATCGTTTATGGTAAATATAGTTAAATATAACTGAGTAAAATAGGAGTTCTTTCCACACATCTGATTTCTAATATCAGGAACCTGTTCAGGCAAGCTTAGTCTACATTTTTGCATGTAACAAATCTATGGTAAACATCTACCTTTCTGTGAATATAGCAGAGATCACTGTCTTGAACATTTACATTAAGTATAAATGCACTTTGTAAAGGCATGCACCACTACCCACTTTGTATTTGCTTGGAAGCAGGTATTTTGTTACTCCCATGCTTGCTTTTTGGTTGCAGTGATGCAAATATGTGTAAGCACTCCTTTTAGTCAGTGTTTTATACTTTTTGTGACACAGTATATATCACTCTCACCAGGCTAGACTGCATATTTCACAGTGGTGGGTCCCAGTAATTGCCCTTCAGATCCAAGACAAAATCAAATAAATTATGTTTGCATAGGGTGGGGAGACTTAATACGCAACTGTTGTGTCCATCCTGTGTGGTGGCAACAAACAGAACATGAGCCAGTACTGGAGAGAAAGGCAAAGATGGAATTCATATTTAACTATTATCTTTCAAATGTCTCTACTGACATGTTGTGGTATGGCGATTATGAAACATCAGAGTGAACACTTTGAGAAATATTTATAATGTCAGGAAGTAAGAAATTCCAAGTAGTGTGAGCAGTGACTGGAAAAAAAGTTTTTTCAGCAGTATTTTGAAATAAAGGAATGATGGCAGAGCATAGTGGGTCCATCATTCTAACTACATTACACGTATGGGGTGAAGGTAGGAGTTTAAGGAATGTATGAGTTACTGGTATGACAGATGGTCTGTCATTGCCACCCAGATGTTATAGATGACCAGCACTGACAAGTGTTTGAATCTTATCACTACCAACCTAAATGAGATTCATGACACCACTTGCCTTTGTGTGATGACCAGCCTGGCACTGATGGAGAGATCTGTATCCCTCCACTGCTAACCAAGTGTACCACCTAGGTATGTGAGTGATGGGCTATTGTTCCTGGATCTGCTTAACTGCCCCAAAAAGCTTTGATAGCTACCAGAGGGATGGCCTCTCAAGTCAAATTATTGGTACCAAACAGGTTACAGTATATAAAATGTGATTCAATAACCAAGTCACTAAATATACCCTTGCCCCATGTGGTCCTTTTTCTTCCTGGTTCCAAACTCTTATGTGACCTATTTACAGGAAAATCGGACCCTCCTATCTGAGAAACAACAATAAATTACATTTTATATTTCAGTGGCAGGTTTCCTTCACTTCTCTTCTCATCTCTTTTCAGTCATACAGAAAAGGTCACTCATTCTCAGACCACAGGAAGGACATGTATTCTATATTACAAAGCTTAAATATAGCTTTAAAAAGTGCCAAACTTAAAAAAAAGATAAAAATACATATTTTAAAGTGGTATTTTTTCTACCAATGTAGCACAACAACTGTTTTTTGAAACTGAATTTGTGATGAGAGTGTGTACTCTTACTAAAACAGTGGTGGTTAGCACTAAGTAGGAAAGGGCCGCAATAATCCCATCCACATCTGATGGAGATGAAGTAAGGTATACATAAGAAAGTGAAGAGCCTGTTTCTACCACTTTTATCTATTCACTAAATAACTTACTAGAAACCCTTCTCCTTGACATGTCACAGTATATTTCACCTTGAGATCTTTGACATATGTCTATTTCACTGAATGGGATAATTAGTTTGCATATCTATTCTTTGTATTATAGCACTTCAAATAAAGATTTAATTAGGCAAATGCATTGTGTTCATAACTGGACAGCAGTCATAGGCAACACTTTGGATTTTTATTGTACCAGTTTGTTTCTGCAGTCAAGACTGTGAATGCATGTATTGTGAATGGGAGTGTGGATCGTGAAACATTCCATTGTTTTACACTAAGTCTCTACTCCACTGTAAATGCATGTGATGTAGATTGGAGTGTGGATCTTGGAACATTCCATAGTTTTACACTAAGTCTATACTCCAGTGTAAATGTATGTGTATGTGTTATGGATGGGAGTGTGGATCCTGGAACTTTCCACTATTTTACACTAAGTGCGCACTCCACTGTGAATGTATGTGTTGTGGATGGGAGTGTGGATAATGGAGCATTCCACTGTTTTACACTAAGTCTATACTCCACTGTGAATGCACGTGTTGTGGATAGCAGTGCGGATCCTGGAGGATTCCACTATTTTAAACTAAGTCTGTACTCCACCATGAATTCACATGCTGTGCATAGCAGTGTGGATCCTGGAGCATTCCAGTGTTTTACAGTAAATCTGTACTCTACTGTAAATAGGGTCTATATTAAATCAGCGAAAGCTGTGAATGCTGATTTAGCGACCTCATGTAAACGAAAGCTTACAATCCCGAACACTCTGAACAGCTGGGAAAAAAATTGCTGTTCCACAAAAAAAAATAAATAAATAAAAACTTTAAAACATTACATAAAGTGGGGAGCTTCACTCCCCCACCCCCGATTTAAATATACCAACTCCGAGATTGCACTACAGTGATGAAAACAGCAAAGTCACGGAGGTGGCCAAGCAATTTCTTTCCCAGGGAAAGAAATCACTTATATGCCATTTCACTATTTTGCTGTTTCGTGCTTTCAAGTTCGATCAAGATGCATTCGTAGGATTGCATCTTTGATCATATAATAGGAACCCCTGTAAATACACATGTTGTGGATTGGAGTGTGAATTGTGGGGCATTCTACTGGTTTACACTAAGTCTGTATTATATTAATGAAAGTTCTATCGGCATTCTTTATCATTTTTCCAATCTTTCTGAGATACTATCCTAGTAACACTGTATATTTGGAAGTCTTTGGCATGGCTGATTCATTGCCTGCTGCTAAATAACAGTTAAATATGTCACTCTGAAGGATAGACCCTTTCTCTGGAGCAATCTTTTATGCGCAGCAATTGTCAACAACGTTTTACAATGTTCTTCTACTTCCATTTCCTCTCTTGCCCATCAGTGCTAGAAGATGATACTGTAAAACCACTGATACTGTAATTATTACAACTTTCAAATGTCCACATATGAAAACATCTTTTGAGTTTCCTTTTTTCAGAATTGGTACTATGGGTATGACATTTGTTGCTACTCAGCTTAGAGAACTTTCAAGCATTTTCAAGCCTCTTTAGTAGTAAATTCCAATTTTATGTATTGCAGTTAAACAACTGTCCTAGCCTCGATAAATTTGGGTTAGCATTTCATTCTGATTTATCTTTTACCTTTATGTAGTTTAGTTTTACAATATATTTAATAAAAACTTGTTTGGCCTCAGCCATTAAATGTGATTTTGTTCTTCAGTGAATTTAACACTCTTCTAAGATGTCCACAGTTTTTTAATAAAACACCAATTTAGTTAAAGTTTTTTATCCATTCTGTAGCACGCAATGTTGTTTTCTCAACATCATGTACACAAGGGTACATCTTTTGTATTTCTGCACTCCTGTGTTACTGGAACACTTTAGTATCTCATGGTGGAAAACTTTACGCCTCTATATAGCTTGTGTAATATTTAACAATAATATAATGATATGTGTGGAAATTACCCACATTCATATCAACTTTTGTATGATAATCTGACACACTTAAATATATACTGACTGAGTGATGGCCTTCCTGGAAGAAATGAATGGATCTGTCAATTGTATGAGGGCTAACAGTAGACATACAGTGACAATAAAATCAATAAGGAAATCAGCTTGATTATTAGGACAATCAATATATAGTCTCTTAAAAGGCCAGTTAAACACAACTTGCTTTAATTAGAGCGTGCCTTTGCATGCCATTTGTTTTGGTACCACATTACTTAATACCTGATCAGGTCTTGAATCATATTTAGAGAACTGTCTCTTTTGTATGTTTTCGCACCATGTGCCACAGACAAACATACTTCTTGGTATATGAGAGTGCTTGTCTAATCATCATCATCACCTTATCTCCATGACTTATCCATGCTCCCTGTACAGGGTGGACTGATGGCTAAATGTGTAGGTGGACTGATGGCTAAATGTGTAGGTGAAAGGAACAAACTGAATAAACTCTATTACTCTTCATACTCCTGCAGTAGTTATTTTATATATATATATATATATATATATATATATATATATATATATATATATATATATATATATATATATATGGATCTAGGACATTTCACCGAATGCACATTTCACCGAAAGTTAAATTACTGCGCATTTTTCACCAAAAGCACAATTCACTGAAACACATTTCACCGAAAATGGTATATGGCCTTGTCCCCACTGTAGTGTGACCCTGGAGTTGGAATATATAGTAGGGGGGTACCACCCCCCACATTGGGGGGGTGGGGGGCGGAGCCCCCCCATATGTCAAGTATATGTTATGTTTAGATAAGCGTAATAGCTTGCAATTGTAAGTATGCGTGTATATAGTGTAATACACTTAAAATATGCCCCCCGCACCCCCCCTACGATATATACCAACTCCAGGGTCACACTACAGAGGGGACAAGGCCACATACCATTTTCGGTGAAATGTGTTTCGGTGAATTGTGTTTTCAGTGATTTGTGCTTTCGGTGATTTGTGTTCAGTGATATGAGTTTCGGTGAAATATGCATTCGGTGAAATGTCCTAGATCCATATATATATATATATATATATATATATATATATATATATATATATATAAAAAATGGGTCCCCTTGGGTCCCCTACCGAATGTACATTAGTGCAGAAAACTCAGGACTGTGATTTAACATTGGTGATATGGATGGCCAAACAGTGGATATGTCAAAGGTATGGAATGTTGATACAAGTAAGTGGGGTTGAGGGAGTGGGAGCATCTGTATATGTGTGTGTATGGGAGTTAGGGTTAGGGTTAGGGTCAGGGATGAGTGAAGGATGGGTGTTGTGTGTTTGTGCGCGAGCTTGTGTATTTTTAGGGTAAGGATAAGGGTTAGGTTAGGGGATAAATGTAATGTTTTTTGTGAGTGTTTGTGAATGTTTGTGTGACTCAGTCTTATGTAGTGGCAGTGTTACGGGAAAGCTTTAATGATGTTAAGGTATAGGATTAGGGTTGGGGAAGGGGCAGCATTAGGAATAGGGTTATCACCCATTACCAAGGTGTTATGGGGGGCTCTGCCCCCTGCCCTTTTTAGTAATGTGTGCTAACCCTAAACTTAATGCTGCCCCTTGCTGAACCCTAATCCTACACCTTAAAATCATTAAACCTTTCTTGCAACACTACCACTATTCAGACAAATTTGAGGCTAATGTTCCAGGATGGGTTTAGTTTTAATATTGGGAGAGGAAATAGTCTTCCTCTCTAGATATTATTGTTTTCAGTATTGTTTTTTTTTTTGCTATTACATATAATCAAACTTATTTTGTCAGTGTTTTGCATTTGACATTAGAGTGGTTCAGTCATACACAACAGACCCTGATACCAGGTAGCAGAAGTGACAAGTAAAGCTGCTCGGGAGAGTTGTTTTCAATTAAACTATCCTTTGTTTTCCTGTACAAACATGTTCTACGAAACTTATTTTCAGCACTAAATGAGTTTGGAAAACTGAAAGACAGTATTTCCATGACTGTGAAAAGTAAAAGTGTCCGCTGAAACCTTTTCTGTCCTAACTGAATTAGAAAATGCAAAGCCATATGGCTACATTTCCTATACTGTGAAAATGTGTCATTCAAAACTTGTTCTTTATTAAGCGAATTAGTGAATTGTCAGCTATCTGCTGCATCTTCCCTTATTGTATAAAGATATACATGGAAACTTTTGAAAAACTATTTATGGTTTATAATGTATAATAAATCCAGGTTTCCTTTTGACATTCATCATTCGGGCCTCCAGACTTGAATATGTAGATGGTTCCCTTCCTACCTGCCCAGGCCTTATTTGGATAGTTAAACTCTTGGTGAAACTGTTCAAAATTCTTCCAAGAACATACTTTAAACGCCAAAAAAGATTTAATAAACAAAGCTTTCGGGCTAACCACCCTTCATCAGTACATAAAAACAATGGAACTCATCAAGACATTAAATAGGGGTTCTAGTAAAATCACATGATTTAGCCAGCCTAACAACATTAATTAACAATTAGATATTTAAATTATTCCATTCTTAAAATGATATATACATATTTAAAAAAAACATTAAAAGCATTTTTACATTTATTCATGTATTACCCTATATAACATTGCCCTATATAAGCCTTATTTGGAACCAGGATATGCAAGTTCTAATAAGAAATAAACACTTGGATGTACTTTTCTTTTTCTAGCAATTTTCACTTCACTGTTCTACTTATCTGATGTTACTTACCCAATAATAAATCAGTATATATTTTTTTAAATAAGCCCATATTTGCTATTTGCAAATGCAATACACTTATATCGTACAGTGCTATTTGATGGTTTTATGAATTATTGTCAACTAATCTACTGCAACATGGAATATCTGGGATTTGTAATATTACGAAACACTTTCATGTCTCACTTGATTCCTTTTGTGAAATTTAAAATGATGTGCAGTTATAAAGGATCTACAGAGTTGGTTGTTTGGGTAAGATCTCTGCAGTTTCTTTTCTTTTTTTTTTTTTTTTTTTTTGAATGGCATTCATATAGTTAAGTGTGTGCTATCAAGCTCTGCAAGTCTTTAAAAGGTGCCATATCCCAGTATGTTTAGCACTGGTTATTTGCTTTATTCTTACCTGCTTTAGTGTCATTTTTTAAAAAATGCAGCTCTTCATCTCAGTACAAGTTAAATGGTTTTCTTTCATAACATCAGTATTAGTAATATGTTTCACATGGCCATCCTTTTTTAAAACTGTGCACTCAGTCATCCTTTTTACTATTCATGCAATCGTCTCATGTACTCAGATAACCTTTTGCTCCATAAACTAACACAGTATGTGAGAGATGTACATACATGACTTTGTTGGAGGCAAAAATCTTGCTTGCTAACAAGGCTGCCAAGAATACACACATAGCTCACCATACACATCGACCTTCTTATGCTGAGGCACTGAAAGAAACCTTCTCAAACATCAAAGATTTCCTAAGACATTAAATGGCAACAACTATCCTCAGCAATCACTAAAGCACATTCCAAAAGCAACACCAAACACCACACATAAGCCTACACCCAATGGCCCCCAAAGAACAAAATCCATACGGCAAGAAAACACTTTACCTAGTACTCTTATTGTATGACACACAGATGCGCTTCTCACCAGGCTGGACAAAGAGAACACAATGGTCAGTTGTCTGTCTGGAGCTAAGATACGCAATATCATGCATCCACTTAAGTCACTGTACCACAGGTACCAATATGATTCTATCATAGTCCAGCTGAGTATAAATGACCTGAGATGCACCTCACTGGAGTATATGAAAAGAGACATTATGGATCTCTCTCTGAATATGTGTCACAGACAGATCCATGCCTTGCATTGAGCAGCATTCTACCTTCACCTAGAATGATGCCACAGTATGAATAGAAAATGATTGATTTTAATAACTGACTTAAGAATTAACTTAGTTTCTGGTGTCAGTTTAGGGGGACCCAGTATCTGTCAACATGAGAGAACATGGGTAACAGACCACATTGCATTGCCAAGGATGGTCTGCATCTGTCACCCCTGGGCTTTCAGATACATCCATCCATCCATCTACAGCCCCTTTTCCCATTTTTGCACATGATTTTGGAGTGTCACTTCAACAGTGACAATCATCTACAGCCATGGCTCACAATACCTGGTGGCTTTGGATATTGCACAGATATTTATCAACCCCCTTAGAGCCTTTTTTAGGGAATATCAAAATGATAAAACTATGTACATAGCAAAAAGAACACAAAACAACCTTAAGGTGTTATTGTTCAATGCTAGAAGCCTAAACAAGAAACTCCATACCTTACAAGCGCTCCTTACTCTGGAGAATGTAGACATATGTGCTGTTACCAATATGTGGTTTAAAGCAACAGCAATTACTTTAGCAGGAGAAGGCTACAGTGCCTTTCACACCTTTAGACCAACAACAGAAAAAACAGGGGCTAAAGGTGGGGGTGTCTTGATTTACATTAGCAGCAAATACAACTCCAGGTTGGTTAAACAGGATGATGCCCTGGAGTTCATTCACATCTAGGTTTCCATAGACATTTTCAACTACAGCCTCAAAACAGGTTACATACCAGTTGAACAGAGGACTGTAACAGTCACCCCTCTCCATAAGGGTAGACAATCAGAAGATCCTGGGAACTGCAGATCCATCAGTCTGTCAAGTCTAATATGCAAAGCCATGGAACAAATTATCATGGAAATGATCAACAAGGACATTGACAACCTACAGACACTGGACCCATCCCAGTTTGGCTTTGTTAAGGGAAGGTCTTACCTAATCAACTTGATAGACTTCTTTAAAAGGGTCACCAAGGAATGGATGACAGTAAGACAGTGCATACCACCAACTTTGACCTGGTCAAGGCATTCAATACAGTACTCCACTCAGGTATTGTTGACAAACTGTCAAAACTAGGCATAAATCCCTATATAACTTGCTGGATTGCTGGGTGGCTGGCTCATGGATAGGACTGAAAAAGTCAGGATTGATGAGACCACTTACACCAGGAGACCTGTCACCAGTGCAGTACTCCAGAGCTCTGTGTTGGGCCTGCTTCTGTTTGGCATCTACTTTTCAGAAGTCAAGACTAATGGTGAAGGCCTCTGGCTCTCCAAGTTTGCAGATTACTGTAAAATGGAAGCTATCATAGATACCCCCATGATACCAAAATCTTACAAGAGGGTCTGACACAAACAAATGACTAGTGCCAGAGCCATGGATTAAAACTAAATGTGAAGAAATGCATTATAGTGCCCTATGGGAAATCATGCAACCAAGATAATTACTACAACAATAAAAAAACCCTAGAAGTTGACCCAGTAGTTAGGGATCGGAGAACATAGTAAGACAGTAATCTGGCCTTTGACCAACACATTGTCAAGATAGTAAGAAAATGATTCTGTTTCCCAACTCATAAGCATCCATGTCCAAGGAAGTTATAGTATCACTCTACTCAGCATTTATCAGACCCATCAATGAGTACAGTGACCCTTTTGGCATGTACCTAACTAGGCACTTGCAACAGCTGGAACGCCTTCAAAGGTTCCTCACCAGGAGAATTCAGGGTGTGAATACCTTGTCCTACACAGATTGCCTTAAAGCCCTATCTCTGTACTCAGTCTCCTACAGGTTACTGAGGGGCGATCTATGCCTGGTGTATAAGGCATCCTCAGAGTCAGCTCTGATGGATCTCTTGCACATCTGTAAAACAAATAACACTAAGAACACTACAGCAAAGGATCTGAACTTTGCCTGTGATTTAAGTAGAATGTGCTGGAGAGACCAATAAGTGTCTCAAAGGATCCCTGTACTATGGAATAAGCTCTCCAGCCATGTACAACAGAGCTCATCCCTGACTCTATTCAAACAAAACCTTGATCATTGGATGGAAAATTGAAAATTAAAACCCCCTTTCTGGCCCCTATGTCTTTGATGGACAGAGGTCAACTGTAAGTAAACTAATCCCAAACTAAAATCCCCCCATTAAAAAACCCTTATTTGCTTCCTTAGTAACATATTCCACCATATAGGTGTCCAAGGTACTTGTGGGAAAAAATTGGGTTGAGTTGTATTGCTAGGATTATAAAGACCCTGATGGTGATTAGCCTAGAATAAACCTGTTAATCTATGAACGTATGATTTCCTGCCACACTCAAACTAGTATAATCATTTGTTCAAGCACTATTTTTAAAAATCATTTTATGCCTTGTCTTACAGTCTATACTTTTTTTGAAACAGTTCTCAGTCCTTCTTTGTCCTTTTTGCTTTAAGCATCCACCAGCAACTTAAATACTTCCACATGACAATATATTCCCTTAACATATCTGTTTGCTGTCATTCATCTGATAAAGTATGTTTTACTTTGAAACCCTGAATTTCCATTTTGTTTAAGCAACCACAAAATACTTGGAGCAATCTCCATTTAGTAATATACAAAATACACTTCATTTTGCTTGCACTGTTTTTTATTATTATTACAAAAGACATGCCGATCATTGGTTTCAACATCTGATCATTATTTTAGCCCTTTTTATTGAATTTCCTTACCATATAGCGCAATTAAGTTGCTTACTTTGTTTGTATGTGCAATTCTTAACATGGTTTGTCTTATCAATTATAAGATCATTGTAAATTTATTATCTGAGATTTTTAATAGGTAAACATTGTTTTCTAATATTTATACAATCAATGTATATGTTGATAATTGGAATATTTGGCAATAAAATGTTTATTTAGTTGCAGTTTTGTAATTATTGCCTTGTAAAAAAATGTGCTCACTTTAGTTTGAAAACTCAATTTTTATAGATTTACCTATCTGTGCACACATTAAAGTCAGCTGCCTAGTACCTATGTCCCAGAATTACATGACAAAAGCAAGAAAAAAGTAAAAATTAATAGAAGTCTTTGTTGACAATAATTATTCAAATATTGCTGCAAATCGGTAGCATACACTTCCGAAAGTCATTCTTAAATAACTTGAGTGTCCTGCACAATTCTATTCAGAAAATCTGAATTACAAGCCATACTGTTCAGCAATAAGAAATGGGGAAATGTATAGGTGGATACCAATCAGTACCTCTTGAGCAGTATATGCAATTATAACACTGGGCAGCACAGTGGTGTAGCAGTTAATGTTGTCTCCTCACAGCAAGAGGTTCTGTGGTTTGATTCTTGGCTGGGGTATCTTATGTGTGGAGTCTGCATATCGTCCCTGCATTCACGTGGGTTTCCTCCTCTAATCCAAAATGCACCTAGAGCATTTTTCCCTGGGCCTCTGCTGAAAATAGGCTCTGTCCTAATCAGACTTTCTCAGTCAGCAAATGTTAAATAAATTTGATTGTCGTATAATAGTGCATGCTTGAAATCATGAGCATGTTGTCGTGCAGTTGCTTTTTCCCACTATCCTTGTATCTGTAAAACTACTTACAGAGCTGTCGCTCAATCACTGTGGCCTACAATTACCATAATTTAGGCATCCTTTACCTGACCTGTGCTTACAGAGCTGCCTACCTGCACAGTCTATAGATGTTCCTATGTAAGTACATTTTCAGCGCTCCTTTAAAACTCCTCCTTGTCTTATGAATTCCACAAGTCACACTGCATGGTCTTGCATAATCATTAATGTTTCCATGAATCTGATCCAGTCAATTTTAATCCATTTTTATCAATATTTTACTCACACAACCACCCAGTCTGCTGTTTTTTATCATTGACAGATTATTTCCTCTCATGCTATCCCACAATGCCTTTTCCAACTTTTTTGAAAACCTCTGCAGCTTTTTGAATGCACATAGCTCTTCTACACATGAAATAGTAATTATTATGTTTATATGGTGGTGGTGGTGCTGCGGTAGCATTGTTGCCTCACAGTAAGATGCTGTCCGGTTCGATTCTCAGCTAGAGCGTCTTCTGCATGGAGACATGCATGAATGGGCGTACCTTCGTTGAAGGTTGTGCGTCAGGCCTGGCAAGCCGGTACGTAAAAATCAACTGCCAATCATTTGCAGACCGGAGTTCTGCTGTGGCGACCGCTAACCGGGAAAAGCCGAAAGACACAAACAAACATATAAGTTAACCTTAAGTATAAATTCATATTAGCACATTAAAGACAAATATTAGGACAGCTTTTCAATCTTTACTCACAAACTCCTGGTTCTTGAAAGGCATTGTAAACATGAACTGACACTGCACATGCATGGGTTTCAAATATGCAACAATCAGCAGCTGGTGTGGAAGGAAACCAGCATCATGCATATCTGCTATTGAAAAAAGCCTGACACTTTATCCTGCAGTAAGCAGGTATGGCTCTCTGTCAGAGTTAGTTATACACATCTAGGTCATTTGATAAAATCCACATTAATGAATGACACTTCATTAGGTTAACATAAATGAAAAACATCAATAGCAAACATCAAATCATTAAACAAATGTTCACTGAAAACATGCAAAACAAAACCAGAACAGAATTCTGGACAATGCAATGTACCCAGCTCTCATGTAAACACAATCCCCCAGATTGTGCAAGCCTTGCACAGCATGCAGGATTAGTGCAGGAGCTCTAGCAGGCAATATGTGTGCTGCGCGATCCAGGAATAGCCTGCAGGGGCATGCACGAGCACTCCTGCACTAGTCCTGCATGGTCTCAGCCCCTGTATGCAAATTACCCCATTTGCAGGAGAAATCCATGCAAATGAGGTGAATTTGTGATCCAGGAAGCTGGAAACTGGCCGTGCAGGACTAGTGTAATCTGTAGAAATGTACTCGGTTAGTAACTGAGTACATTTCTGCAAATTCCAAAATGGAGCCATGACAGCTCCAAATAAAGGCTGCATATCAGTCAGGAAGCATGCCAATAGCCAAGTATAAGGACATTGGCATTGAAAATAGCTTAAAAAATAAAAATCTATCAACTTTTAATTTGTTTTAGCCAATCTCGGCTGTTTAAGCGTAGGGCAGCGGTGTGCAAACGGGATTGGGTGGAAAATAAGAAAATAAGCCTAAAATAAGCATTCTAACTAAAATCACTATTCTGCCATTAAAGTCAATGGCAGGCAGAAGACAACATGGCCAGTGAGTAGTGGTTGCTAAGGGGGGAGGCTCAGTGTGAGACATGTAACTATGCATTAGCAGGCAATCCTATGCAAATGAGGGGAATGATAGTGAATCCCAGTTTTCCCCAGCATCCTAGTCAGGTCCCAACAGTGTAAGAGCAGGAATAGCTTGGTGTAAGCCTAGGAGTTATCTGACATCATGGGGGTGTGTATCAGGCATACTGTAAGCAGATTGGAGCCCTGTGGCTCAGGTTTTCTCCTAGCTAAGCACAGCTAAGCAAGGGGGTATGTCTAAGTCTGCCTAGCACTCTTTACATTGCCTAAGCGGGTGTGCGCGCCATGCTTCGGGTTTTAAAGAAAAAAAAAAGGTAAACCAGGAAATAGCAGCTCTGTGCACATTTGAGCACTGTGTTTGCCTGACACACCCCTGGGCTTAAACAGGAAGGCAATGGGAAGGGAAAACAGTAGTAGGAAGTTAATCAAGAAGAACTAGCATAGCTGGCAGGTGAAATGTATCAGAATCAGCCGATTGCACAGGCAGCAGACCAGCCCAGCCCAGAACACTACTATAAACTATGCAAACACCTTCCCCTCTGGTTTGTCCCATACTCTACACCACCAGTGTATACAAGTGGGGAACTTTTAAAAAACAAAACTACAAAATGATAGGAGCTGCAGCAGGCAACATACAACAATATGTGCAAGAGGCTGAGAGTGGTGAGGATGTGAATGCTGCCGATCAACCCACAGTGAGGAGATGGAGAAGGGTGTACAGACCCAGGGTAAACTACCAGGGGCTACATGAGTGGGAGATAGTGGAGTGCTATAGGGTGGACATGGACCTCCTACATCAAATTGGTGAACTGTGCCGGCCATGCTTGACACACTGAGCTGACCAAGGGGAACCCATCTCAGTGGATACCAAGGTATGTGTAGGCCTAGGAATACTAGCCACAGGTACCTCCCAAAGCTCAACTGGGGATATCATGGGGATCGCACAGGCATCAGCATCCAGAGTATTCCACCAGTTCCTGGATGCCATCTCAGCACATGCCAGTGAGCATGTATATTTCCTCAACACCTGTGAGGTGTTAGCCAGCAATATGCGTCTCTTCCACTAAATAGCAGAATACCCTGAGGTAGTGGGTGCTATAGACTGCTTGCACATACACATCAAAGCACCACACAGTGATCAGGGTAGGGCCTCCTTCAACTGCGGGGGCCTCCCCTCCATCAACTGCCAGGTCGTGTGCGATGCCCAGGACATTATAATGAATGTGTGTGCTGGTTGCCCTGGAAGCTATCAAGATTCCCACATCTGGCATCTGATGCAGCTGTACCAGAGATTTGTCAATGGGGACATCCCCTATGTTCACCTAGTGGGGGATGCTGGTTACACACTGGAGCCATGGCTGATGACACTCATCAGAAATGCACACACACCTGAACAGGAACACCATAATGAGGCACACGCACAGACCAGACTTATAACAGAGCATGTGTTTGGGATGGTCAAGTCATGGTTCCGGTGCCTGGACACATCCAGTGGAGTCTTGCAGTACTCACCAGCTACATGTACTCAAATTGTTATGGTATGCGCCATGCTACGCAATATGATCCTGTGGAAACAGCTGCAGCAGGAGCAGCATGGGGCATGGCCACACAGCCCCCCACCAATGCCAAGTCCTGCACAGGCACAGAGTGACTCAGAGGAGGAACAACCTGAGCCTGCCCCAGTAGGCAGATGGTGGCATGCTCAGTATGACCTGGCCTTGGCAAAGAGGCAATGCAAAGCACATACACTGACATAGTAGGGACCCAGGGAATGACACCTCTTTCTGACTCACACATACAATAAAAGGGATACCAAACATGACACTACCTGTGCTCAACCATGTATAGGGAGTGTACTATGTGCATCCGATATAAGCAGCCCTCCAGCACCATCCTCAATCCTGGCACACCCACAAGGTAAGTCAGTCAATCTACCAATTGCCAGATGGAGTAGAATGTGTCATTACCTGTATCTATGGTATGGATGTGAGCATGCAAGGGAATTGGGTGGCTGAATGTTATGGCAGTAGATAGTAGACACCCATAGTGGCACCATGACATCTGTAACACATACTGGAGTTACCATAGTAGCCAGTACTACACAGGGTGTGAAAACCCACTGCAGGAAATGTGCTGGGCGACATGTGGGACCATATGACTCACACATGCCAGTCAGGGAGGTTCACATACCCAACAACAGTCTCAGCCAGCAGGACATGTGTAGACAAACCCAAACAAAGCCTGTGCTATGGCCTCTGAATGATGCCTATGGGTATCCCCCCCCCCACAGGCCTACAGAGACAGACTACAGCAGGTCAGGCAGTGGGATGTTAGTTATGAAGGGTAGGAAGTCAGACACTAATATGTACGGCAACCAAAGCTAAGACCTGTAGTACACTGATATGCCTCTAGTCAATATGATAGGTTAGAATACAGAATGAAATGGAATAGCTGACATACCACTACAGTCACAGCAAATGTGTGCAAGTGCCAGGTGTGCCCCCCCATCCTATGTAGACATGTAGAAACAGTAAGGTGTTCCCACCATCATGTGTAGAAATGTAGAAACAGTCAGGTGTGCCCCCCAATCCTGTGTAGAAATGTAGTAGCAGTCAGGTGTTCTCCCCCAATCCTGTGTAGACATGTAAAAACAGTCAGGTGTGTCTCCACAACTCAATGTAGAAATATAGTAACAGTCAGGTGTGCCCGCCACTCCCATGTAGACATGTAAAAACAGTCAGGTGTGCACCTACCCATAATCCAGCATAGAAATGTAATAACAGTCAGATGGGCTCCCAATCCAATGTAGAAATGTAGGAACAGTCAGGTGTGTGCCCCCCACAATCCTATGTAGAAATGTAGTAACAGTCAGGTGTGCCACCCCCCATGTCTATGTAGACATGTGGAAAAAGACAGGTCTGCCCCTTCCCCCAATCCAGTGTAGAAATGTAGTGACACTCAGGTGTGCCTCCCAATCCTGTGTAGAAATGTAGTAACATGTATGAGGAGGTATAATACAAGTAGAGCACAGATGCGCAGAGGTGGCCAAGGTAGCAGGATAGGTTGTAGTATTTGCACAATATGCAGGTCTGTGTGTGATAAGATGGTGTGTGTTTTATAATGTGTGAAACTGGTCAGTATGTATGCTTGTTGAGGTAAGACCTGGTGGCCATTTCCCACTACTGCTGATAACAGGGACAAGCCCTCATGACTGCAGTGCCAAAGACAATCCCCACCAGTATAACACATGCTAGCAGTAAGCCATTGTAAATCCATCTGAAAGACTGACATGACATGGCTGTTGGGCTAGATATACAAGCAGTACACAGGAGAAAGCACCCCAGACATACAGTATATATTGTGTCACTGTGAAATGAAGACACCCTTGGATTTGTACATATAGGTATGCATCACAGTAACTGGACCTGTAGTAGGGGATACCAGTGATGTCTGCCTGAACACCTGCAGATCACAAAGGAGGTAGGACTGATGTATTGGGAATCATCTGATGTACCTGCACATGCCAGCATAACTGGAATGCCCCATACATATCTGTGTGTCAGATGCAAGTAGTGTCCATAGCACACATGCACCCAGCCATGCAAACACCACCCACAGTCACTTCTCTGGTAATATCCCTGCTGTGGGGAATGGGTACAGTGAGACCCCACCTGTATATGGCAAAAGTGGAAGACTGCAGCATGCAGTGCAGGTGTCCCATGCAGGTATGTCCCTAGCTGTAGGTAGCACCCTGACAGCATCCACACCACCTGACCAAGACTATTAGAAGGTATTGGCATGAACACCTATCACACATACCCTGTCACCCCAGGGGAATATACTGTATGGTGGTCTGGGACTATCAGACTGACAGAATGCAATGGCCTGCCACATCTGCCTGCAGCAACACCTAATGCCCCACAGGCATCTGCCAAAGGCCTGTGTCTCACACATACTGCCAATGCACATTATGTCATGGACACCCAAATAACATACTGCACTTCACATAAGCCATATGCAAGGCCATGTGGACAAACCACAGTAACATGTCCACCATGTCCCACTGCATGAACTGTGGACCAATACTAACACACATCTATGATGGGGTGATACCCTGTGGGAAAGTATCAGAGAATGTATGCATAATGTATGGAAGAGGTTAGAATAACAGACGAGGGTGTGGGAGCATGAGCAACATGTAATGTGCAGGATCCGACACCAAGCTGTGTGCACACACTATCCCTGGCTGAAAACACATAAATGGGTGGCTACACACCTGCCCATACACCACAATAGGGTAAATGTCCTGACTCATGGCCCCTGCCTCTGGCTAACCTGTGCAAATCTGTACAGCTGTGAGGCATTGCCACAGCAAGATAAGGCCGTATTGTCATGTTGATGGGCGGACAAGTATGGGATCCTCTGCCAGCACTGTACCAAGGTGCTGAACTGGATACACAAACCCAGCACCAAGTGCCTGCAGCTCCCCCTCCAGAATGGCATAACTTACCATGAATACATAGGTGTCTGCCCACAATACCGGACACAGTTGCAGTCACTCTGGTCCCCCAACGCATCACTGTGAGCATGAATGTCCACCTGACAGTACATGAGGATAGAAAACATCACTGTGTATAACAGTACACATGTCTCAATATCTCTGCTAACAGCAGTACCATGCAGCTGAAGCAGCACAGATACAATCACCTACAGCAAACACTATCCCTCCACAGTTTGTCCCCATATTGCCAAATGATCAACAGATACCCTGCAGAAACATTATGCTACCTGTAGGTGTACAACACAAAGGTCTGCACTGCAGTACAAACTACCTGGAATCGATCCACACATGCAATGCAGAAGGGCATACTGGGCATGCTCACACACGTAGAGAAATGAAGGCAATGTCAGTCAACAACATACTGAAAGGTCATACTGGGCATGCTCACACACTTAAAGAAATGAAGGCCATGTCTGCAAACAACAGTGGACAAGACATATCTGGCAGTTGCAGATGTTAGTGTAGACACTCCTCAGTATGCACCACTCGTGCTTTGCACACACACTGGATAGGAATATAGGCATATATCCAAGGACAACACACTATAATAAGCCAAAAGTAGAGTTACATAGATGTGTGGAAGACAGTGACTGTCACAAAGGGCCATCCATTTTGAGGCCTGTCACACCCTGCACACAGCCAAATGGCTACAGTCATATGAGGTTCAGATGTCACTAACTGTAGACCTTAGCCACTGGTATCTGTCAGCATTATGGACTATGTGGTGCAAGTGCTAGCTGTGCAACATGACTGCACAAGGAAGTAGTCATCTAGCAGCCGTATAGACGTACCTGTGGGATATAACCCTGCATGTGCCCACATGTGGTATGTCAACCTCTAGATGAATCGGTTATGGCCCATGCACACACACTGCCCTCTCCATAGCCCTACTATGACAAGCCTGCTGAGGTTATCCACTTTAAAATACACCCTTGTGAAAAGGGTAGGCCAGTAATCTCTGTGGTGCTTCCTATAACTGTGTACTGCTGTAGTATGATAAACTAGTTAGGTAGGAGTTCTAATCCCAGACATGGCAACTGTGTGTGTGTGTGTGTGTGTGTGTGTGTGTGTGTGTGTGTGTGTGTGTGTGTGTGTGTGTGTGTGTGTGTGTGTGTGTCTGTGTGTGTTTGTGTGTGTGTCTTTGTCTGTGAAGTGAGAAATGCTTTTTAGGCTACTCACACTCGCTACAATTCAAATGCCCTACTTTGTCAAGGCTGCTGATGTCATACACTGTGAAATACACCTTTTGGAAAGCTGTAGCTCAATAATTTCCATGGTACATATTACAGCTGCGTACTGCTGTAGTGTGATAAACTAGTATGGTAGGAGTTCTAATCCCAGACATGGCAACTGTGTGTGCGTGTGTGTGTGTGTGTGTGTGTGTGTGTGTGTGTGTGTGTGTGTGTGTGTGTGTGTGTGTGTGTGTGCGTGTGTGTGTGTGTCTGTGTAGAGAGCAATGCTTTTTGGGCTAGTCACACTCACTAAAATTCAAATGCCCTTCTTTGGCAAGGCTGCTGATGTCATACACTGTGAAATACACCTTTCAGAAAGTTGTAGCTCAGTAATCTCTGTGGTGTGTCCTATAACTGCATACTGCTGTACTGTAATAAAGTTGTTAGGTAGGAGTTCTAATCCCAGATACTGCAAGTGTGTGTGTGTGTGTCTCTGTGTAGAGAGGAATGGCTTTTAGGCTAGTCACACTCACTAGAATTCAAATGTCCTACTTTGGCAAAGCTGCTGATGTCATACAGTGTGAAATACACCTTTTGGAAAGTTGTAGCCCAGTAATCTCTGTGGTACGTCTTATAACTGTGTACTGCTATAGGGTGATAAACTAGTTAGGTAGGAGTTCTAATCCCAGACATGGTTACTGTGTGTGTGTGTCTGTGTGTGTGTGTGTGTGTGTGTGTGTGTGTGTGTGTGTGTGTGTGTGTGTGTGTGTGTGTGTGTGTCTGTGTAGAGAGCCATGCACTTCAGGCTGGTCACACTCACTACAATTCAAATGCCCTACTTTGGCAAGACTGCTGATATCATACACTGTGAAATACACCTTAGGAAAGCTTTAGCCCAGTAGTCTCTGTGGCATGTCCTGTAAATGTGTACTGCTGTAGTGTGATAAACTATTTAGGTAGGTGTTCTTACCTCAGATATGGCAACTGTGTGCATGTGTGTGTGTGTGTGTGTGTGTGTGTGTGTGTGTGTGTCACTGTCTGTGTAGGGAGCAATGCATTTTATGCTAGTTACACTCACTACAATTCAAATGCTCTACATTGGAAATCCTAATGATGTCATTCACTGTGAAATACACCTTTGTGGAAGGAGTACTCCAGTAATCCCCATGGTGCGTCCTTGTAACAGCTTAATGCTGTAGTGTGATATAGAACTCTGGTAGGGGTTCTATTCCCCCCACATGGCAGTTATGGATGTTTTGTGTGTGTTTCTGTGTCTGTGTAGGGAGCAATGCATTTTAGCCTAGCCAGACTCACTACAATTCAAATGCCCTACTTTTGCAATCCTGCTGATGTCATTCATTGTGAAATACACCTTTGGTGAAGGAGTACTCCAGTAATTCCCGTGGTGCGTCCTATAGCAGCTTCATGCTGTAGAGTGATATAGAACTCTAGCAGGGATTCTATTTCCACACATGGCAGTTGTGGATGTTTTGTGTGTGTTTCTATGTCTGTGTAGGGAGCAATGCATTTTAGGCTAGCCACACTCACTATAATTCAAATGCCCTACTGTGGCAACCCTGCTGATGTCATTCATTGTGCAATAACTTTGGGGAAGGAGTACTCCAGTAATCTACTTGGAGTGTCCTATAACTGCGTAGTGCTGTAGTGTAATAAACTAGTTAGGTAGGAGTTCTAATCCCAGACATGACGTATATGTGTGTGTGTGTGTGTGTGTGTGTGTGTGTGTGTGTGTGTGTGTGTGTGTTTGTGTGTGTGTTGTATGATGTGTATGATCACATTCACACTCACCACAACCCCATTGGCATACCAAAGTATGCTGTCCAATGTCAGACACCTCCACAAACCCTTTGCCCATGTAACATCTATATGACCCCTGTGGTGCATGGGATGCCTGCACAGTAATGTGTTGTGGCAATCTCACTAGTGATGAGTTGTATTCCTGGCCCTGCCAAGTGTGTCAATGTGTGTGCATCCCTGTGAGAGTGTGGCTGTGTTGTTACTGGCACCTGATCATGTGGACAGGCACGTGTACTACACCTACCATATAGCTACCATATCCCTGCTGCAGATGTCATTCACTATCACATATACATTTTGAGGGCTTCTCAACATGTAACCTATGTGGTGCATCCAATAACTGCATAGAAATGTGAAAGCACTACATAGATGTCAGGGGTTTAATACCCTATGTTGGTAGGTGTGTGACACAAACATCCTTAAGTTTTACTCTCCCACCCCTCCCTGACTTTACTTTGCCTCTGTCTGCCTCTCTCACTCCCTCTCTTGTGGATGTGCGGACCTACACCTGCTTTGCTTAGGCAGCAGCATGTGTATTTTAAGTGATGCTCATAATCAGCTGATGGCCTCTGCACAAATTGCAGTCCTCCTTTAGCTGATTGCATGTGGAATAGCTGTGGTAACATTCCAATTGCCAATTGCATAGAAACACATTCCAATATCTAGGAACATCATGTTGGTGTTGGGCCTTTTCATTTACAATGAGCAGGAACTCGTTCTGCTGATTGGCAAACAGCATCTCAGATGAATTGGGGATTTACTTCTAACAACATACACTGTGGAAACAGGGCCACACACAGGAGGAGGATGCACCTGATCTGACTACAGACTGCAAGTGCAGCTATACTGCATTTGAAGTAATGTTTGTTTAACAGGGTGTGTGTGGATATGGCTGTTCTACATGTTTTAATAACTGCCATGTCAGTGCAATGTTTATGAGGAAAACCCATCTGTAGGGTCATCTGCAGACTGGGCAGTGTGTGGCACCTTTTGTTTCATGTGTTACCCACACAACACCTGTCTGTGAACTGCAGAAGGTAGTGTGAGGATTGAAGTCTGTAGATGGTGACAGCCGTGAGAGTTATTGACTTCATATCCCTCATAGGACATATGTTGCAACACACCCTGTTATAACAGTAAATGTACGAGATTATCACAGCAACATGTCAATATTGGACCTGTGTATGTGCCTCCAGTCACAACTCTGTCAACCTGTGTACATATGTCATGCAGTAAGAGGTGCATATCTACTGTACACCATAATTAGTGACATCATATATGATAACAAGCCAGTGAGATATCAGACTGCTACACATGTTATGTATAGTAGGGGTTATAGTTGATGACATAACCTGGACATTCTGTGGTTGTGTGTACAGTACTGAGGTCTGTGTACGTAAGGTGAATGTTGACAGTGTGTGCATTGTCAATATGTACTGTGGCCTGTGTACAGACTGTGGTAGATGTCATTGTTCCTGGTCCCATTCTGCGTGATGTTACATGCTGCTCCACTGTATGTTACCCTATCGGCTTACATGTTTGTAGGGCCATACACACACATATCCCATACCATAGACAGGTATTGGACCACACTGTGTAGTGGCCCAGTATATGCAGGGATAGTGTGTGAGTGGCACATATGAGGATGATGTCGAACAGATAGTCCATATACTGTAATATTACACTCATTTACCATACGTGGCTGTGTTCACATTAGCTATGGTTATGCACTTTCGCCAATATCTTTGCTGTAGTCCACAGGAGCATTATATGCTAGCAGCGGTACTGTACTATGATGTCCTTAGGATGTCTGTCAGTAGCCAATGGCGCACATGTTAAAAGCAGATGTGACCTCCCACAAACACTATGTCTGTGAAGATAATTCCTATTACAGTAGCAATACTCTACAAATATATCTGCTCTACACACACCTGACATCCCCTTGCACTATGAAGTTGGGACTATAGGGGCTGAGGTAGGGCTACACTCAATATTCAGGACATATGGTAAAAATACATGTATATATAATTATCCTGATATCTATATAGATATATACACATATACATATCGACATATATAGATTGATATGTATATGTACTTATAAATACATATCAGCACCCAGATATATACATATACAGAGCAATATATGTCTATACATATACAGATAGGGATACATATGCACATATACGTATGGATATTTACATATATATATTGACAGTAGTAGGTATATCAGAATAGATATGTATGCACATGGAGTTATAGATATCTACATATATAACAACATAACTAGGTATATCTGTACACATAAGATGTGCATACATATATAGCTATATAGACATACATCTATATATACAAATACTTATATCTCTATATACATATATCTATATATAAATACATGTATATATATTTATATATATATATATATATATATATATATATATATATATATATATATGTATATGTGTGTGTGTGTGTGTGTGTACATACAAAGAGATGTACACGTGGCCATATATATGTAGCACTATACAGATGTGTATACAGATATATGTATGAGTATACATGTGTATATACATGTAGACATATGTAGACCTATTATATGTATACAACCATATTCCTGTCACGAGTAAACTCATGGTTGTGTATACCCTACCAGATGTATCTCACCATATTTATCTGGTATGTGCACATTATGATTAAACAACATATGTGATGCAGCAGTCATATTAATAACAAGGACTACACAATTCAGGAATGAAAGGCAATTGTTCAATACTACTCAATTTGTGTATTGACAGCTATATTGGTAAAACAACAGCTGTCTTCACAGTGGTCATGGTGTTGTGGTTAAGTGATGTGACTTCAGTGTACAGGGTCCTGGGTGCAAGGTCTGCTCATTTTGTTCCTGGGAAGAGCAAGGGCTGTCAGATACCGAGTGGTTAAGGAAGTTTTGAGCATCTTTAAGTGAGTTTGTGTGGGTTTGTGTGAAGCTAAGCGGTGCTGAGCTATGGGTAAATGTACAGGCGCTTACACAGTGTAGGCATTGCTTACCAGTGCGCAAATCAGCTCAGCTGTTATATTGCAGCAATGCTGATACTTGCTAAGCATGGCTTAGCCCTGGTAACCAGGTCACACCACCCAGTTTGTTAGTCTGTAATAAGTGTATGTAATGCCATGTACAATACATGTGCCTATGTGATGTCATTACTGCAGCAAGGGGTGTGAGTGTCATGTGTGGGACACAGACATATATGAGGCCTGTACAGCACTGTTTTCCATGTGAATGTGTTACATACAGGTGTAGTAGCCCAGGGTACATGCTGTCACACTGGCATGTAGTGTATCATGGCAGTACTACTGTTGACAGTGCTAACCCAGGCAAGAGCAGAGTGCTAAATGTAGTACTGACAACAGGTACACCTGTGGGCATGGCTGGACACTGAGGCCTCCCTGTTGTATCCCTGGTGTGTGAGCTGTGTCACAGTATATACCCCTTACTGGGTAATGATCCATCATGTGGAATGCAACTGTAGACTACTGTCTGTACAGCACATGTTAGTGATGTCTTCCGACATGTAGTAATGGCATACATATTGTTGTCAGACATCTGTCAACACACTCATGCTACTGCATAGATATTTGCCAAGCTGATGACTGTCAGTGCCTGTACAGATGCACAGATGGCGGGTATGCAGATGGGATATGTAAAAGCAACTTAAGCTTGATTGACGCTGACATGTCTGCCCAGCTGTGTAAGAACTGGCACATATAGGAGATGTCTAGGTACACAGCTATGACCACCTGCAGCGATACACCCCTGTACTGACACATGTGTAAGTGTGCATGACTGAGTATAGCAGTGTCTGTGTGTTAGCACACCTGTACTTGGTAATTACATGAGGGCCTTCACAACCAATACATCACCCATTGCCATAATCAGTAGTGGCTGCTGCTGTATGGGCCACTACATGTACCCTTTTAAGCCCCCCCCATACTGGCTAAATGAGCCTTGCACTACCAGCACAACAGTGTTTTACAAATGGGGTGATAGGCATGGGATACCCATTGTGTTCTGGCATGTGTGTGTAGTTGTGCATGTCTGTATATCTATAGGGTGCAGCATTCTGAGGCCACATACTCCTATTACAATACCCATTGCCACACAGTAGTACAGATAGTGTTGTTGCTGCCCGTAGGTGAGGCATGACATTGTGACACCCTACTATGCATGTGGCATGTGCATTAGATGCCTATCCCTGTAGTACCACTGTTGGGGTATACAATGGGTTGTATCACAGTTACAGCCAATGTGTGATGGTGGGTATGACAGGGCATCATCATGGGTTTCAGGGTGTACAATATCCATTGGGGGATGTGGGGGATGTGTACACTGTCATTACAGCAAGGTACACCCGGTATATGTCCCATGTACCACATTATGGTTACCACTGTCATCATCAACCATGCAGGTAATTGATACCACAATCCAAGCCAGTTATACATGTGCTGTGTGCAGCCTACCTGTAACACATTGGACACACGGTCAAGTTAGTTAGCAGGAATATGCCCTGTTATCTCGGATGTATGTCTGGCTGTTATGTGTCTGTTAATGTGTATATGATGGTATGTCACACTATGTGTTGTCCATATACACCCATTACATCCCTCTTTAGCATACTGTACATGTCTGGGGATGTTCTGCATGTAACATGTAACCTGGGACACACCTCACCCTGAACGTTGTGTGGTGTATGCAATGTAAGCCACACTTTTCAGTATCACTAGATAGCTAGGTAGGGGTCTAGTCCCAGTGTTGCCAGGTAACAGTGTGCATGTATGTGGATGGTTCTACATCAGGTTGCAGAGCATACTCACCTCAGCGGGTCACCTGTCCATGTGGCACAGGCAATAACGGTTTTAGTAGCCTGTGACATGTGTTCAACTGTACCCCAGATATGTCACAGCCATGGTGTCATCATAGTGCCATACGCCATTGTGGAATATGACTGCAGACCATCCTTGTGCTGACACATGCACACCTACAACACAAATGGATAACATTATAGGGACCACAATCAACCAGTGTTACTAACAGCTATAATGCATCATTGCTGGAAGGCTACACTAACTGCCATCTATGCATTACACTTTACTCCTTGCAACATGTTGCAATGCAGTACTGTGGTACACTGTAATACAGTCACCGTGTGCATCAGAACCATATTAGCCTGTCCATGTATTGATGGTATGGATGACAGGGATGTGGCACAGGTATCATCATATGCACAGGGCATCCTTGTACTGACACATGTACACCTACAACACAAATGGATAATAATATAGATACCACAACCAACCAGTGTTAGTAACAGCAATAAAGCATCATTGCTTGATAGCTACACTACCTGCCATTTATGCATTACACTTTACTCCTTACAACATGTTACACTGCAGTACTGTGGTACACTGTAGTGCAGTCACCATGTTCATTAGAACCATATTAGCCTGTCCCTGCATTAATGGTATAGATGACAGGGATGTGGCACAGGTATCATCATATGTACAGGGTGTGATTTTGGTTTGTCAGAGGCCAAGGGTAGGCCATACATTTGACACCATGTGTGTGGGTGAGGGGTGTACTGTGGTGAGCTGGGTGTGGTGATGTGGTGTGTGGAGGTTTGGGTTGCCCTAGGTGTGTTTGCATAGTGTACGGTTATGCATGCACACAGTTCTGCCATATGGCTGCCCTACACAGGTGTTTATGGACAGCTGCAGACCATACCTGGCAGGGTGTGCAGTTCACTGCCTCCAGCCATAGACACGTGGACTGTGCCTGCCAGGGGTTCCATGGGCATGACCTGGTACAGGCCTCGATGTGCTATTCTCAACTGACAATGACAAATGTCCGCTGGTACCAGGTCCCTCCTAGGACTGGCCAGTACCACATGCTCATGGCCTGCTGTGGTGTGGACAGCACCCCCCCCCTGCAGTGCCAGTGCTCGTACTGCCGCTACAGGAGCCCCTTGGTATCCTAGCATATCCACGTTGACTACCAGCTGTTGGTGTTGCTGGCCTACGTCCACGTGGCCATTGCCACAATCCCACCACACGTTCAAGCACGGACAGACCACGGTCGATGAGGGCCATCATCTCACCAGACTATCTATCCATGAACTCAGCAAATCCATGGATGGCACCAGCCAGTTCATGGGTGTTGTCATTTGCAGATGTGAGAGCAGCCCTCTGCAGCCTCAGGCCCTGTTTGTGGTAACATTCTATACATGCCTGCACCGCCATGACAGCCTGAAAGATGTACCTACTGGTACCAGCTACGTCTCCTGTGCAAGGGGCATTATGTCCAGTGGCCCTACCACGAGCACCCTGGGACATCTGCCTATGTGGTGTCCTGCTGGTCATCTGTCTATGCCTGTTACAACCGGACACAGTAGGCATGGTTACCACACTTTCCTGTGCACTGCCACCGAACACCAGCTGTCCCTCCGCTATGGCCACTGGTGATTGGGTGAGTATAGGCACTGAAACTGTGTGCGGGGTTGTGGTGTCTAAAATGTGGATGTCAAATGTTAGCGCAGTGTCCGCCCCTGATAACCCCACTTGTCCCTCAACATTACTATCATCATCTTCAGTGTCTGTATGGACACCAACATCAGACTGCATGCAAGAGGGACCCTGACCCACTTCGCCACCTGTGGAGGAAAACAATAAACACACTTTAAAACCTGTACAGCATTGCCTAACAGTTCACTCACACACACACACACACACGCACACACGCACACACGCACACACACACACACATACAGACACACACACACACACCTCCATAATACCTACCTGTCCATGCCTTTGCAGACAGTATCACATATATGTCCATGTAGTACCCCATCCTGCATCACACTTGTTAGCATACACACATTGATACCAATCATTAACATATCAGTCCTCTAAATGCCTACACAAGTGGTCATAACACAAGGCCTGTTGCTACTTTAACTGCCTGACCTGTGTAGTGGTTTTACATGGCCTCACTGGTGTCATTCGGTATGCACCCTCTGTATGTCCGGACATGATGAGCATGACCCCTATATGTGTGGGTACTATGTTGTATCCATAATATCACGCACTGGGGTGTCATATGTATGTAATGCTCAGTACATGCCACATATGCTGCTCCTTCAGCCTATCATGTGACAACTGTAATATTTTGATACACTCCCTGGTGTTGACTAGTACATCCCCAATTAATCTGTAGTGCTGCATACATGTTTTGTAGGTGACGTCTCTGCTGAATGTGATATTAAGGGTGTACCTGGTGTCCACCTTCCCTCTGGATGCCTGTTCCATGCTACAGACCATATTATACTATCAGCTATCCTGTGATTACACACATGACAGGTATTCTTGGTGTGTAATGTGGCAGTCCATGTACATGTACTGCATGATCCCAGAGGGAGGTACTGCTGTATGAACACCCCACAATCACACATGTGCATACATGGCCAGCCGCACAAAAACACACGCATGCACACCAGCATCATACATGCATCAACCTCCCTCCTCTTCACCAGAGTGACCCTACAGGCAAACTGACTACCCACCAGGATGCACACACACACACACACACACACACACACACACACACACACACACACACACAGAGGTGAGGTTGCACAGTGAAAGTATACACAGTCCTCCTATTACCCCTCTGTCAACATGCATAACATATGGTACCCAACAGCACACAGTGCACCTATAGTCAATCCATGCTGGCAACAGTATACATGTATGTGATGCATGTGCTGTGTCACTAGGTGAAGCCCCTTCCCTTGGATACCACTGCGCCCATGAACATGGTATTTCTGTGCATCTGTTCTGCACCCTGCCATGTACTGTGCACCACACCTCACAGGTGTGTGGCCCATTGCTGAATGTGTATTACTGTGTCAGTTATGTCATCTTTAATGCTCACAGCCCTATGTTTTCCAGCAACACATACCTGGTATGATATGTGGACATATGTCATTTGTGAATGGCTGACGTCTGATGCACAGCTCTCAACATCAGCGGACCATGTATGACCAATCCAATACTCTTACTCTGACAACCATCAGAGCATAATGTAGCTATGGGGGTTGTACACACCTTTATTGATTTGATGCACCCATCCTTGATCTGCCATGGGACCACATCACCACATATCTTAGCAGTACATGAGCCCGATATGAGACATATGTCCTGTACTTTCACATGCAGTGTCTATAGATTGTGTTAGGTGTGCAGCTGCTGACTGTGATGCATGCACACCGTGTGGGCATATGTGTGCACACCCTTATCATGACGGTTTATCGCACCTCTTGTTGTGTGTAGTACAGCAGTCACTACTCCTGGCAAGGATATTCCAGCGTGGGTCATCTGCATTTGCCAGTGTATGTTCACTCTGCCCTACACATATACCCCTATTCTGCATGATTGCAAGGTCTACTCATGTGCATATCCCATGGTGTTCACAAACTGCCGTCACTATTGCTGTGGTGGTAGGGTTATGGCTGCCACAGGTCATGAACCTGACTATGTGCAGATAGAGGCATTCCTACAAACCTTAGGATCCCTGCTGACACCCCTCCTCCTTCAGCTTTTATGCAGATTCATGACAAGTAAGCCCTACATGTGTGTCACTTTGCAGTGTCTCATACATTTAACACCACATGTTACAGCCTAGACCCAGCTGATAATGTGGACTACTTTAATGCCTTATGCAATAGTGTATCTCTGCAGCAGTTGCCATTGTCCTACAGGTATATACACTAGTGTTGCACTGTATATGGGTGTTGCTCCAAAAATATCCCTACTATAGGCCATGTTTCCCACCATTATGTTACTCCCTGTGGACACATTCTGCAATGACAGGATGTTAGTTATCATGCAGGTGTCTGACATACCCTTCCAATACCCCATCATGGTAACCACTATGACGCCGTGCATTTCCCAGCAACAATATGTGCACATGTACAGCATGCATTCAGGGTAGGTGTGTTAAATGTGTGCATGGAATATACCATCACCATTACATGCCCGGCGCATTGGCAAGCATCTACATAAACCATAGCCACCAGCCACAGGCTGCTGCCTTGGTGTTATCTCAGAGAGAACTACATAAGAGGGTGAGAGATGCAATGTCAGTGGCCACACCTGTGGCAGTGCTACAGGGTGGGTGCAGTATTACAATACATCAACAGTACATTTCCACAATACTACCACATCTGGACATCTGTTTATCACTACAATGCAGCAAAACAATATATCTATGATGTCAGATATGCATGTTCTACCTGTACCGATGTGGATGTATACACAACAGTGGTCTACTGATGTGCCCTGTGTCCTTACCTGCATGCTCCTGAGATGGTGTGTGGGTGCCACCCACCTCCACAAAGGTGTCCAGTGGTTGGTGGCTGGCCAGACGGCAGGTGCCACAAGGCTGGCCAGGAACTCCTCCACACGTGTCAGGGAGATGGATGGCATTGCCCCCTTGTGGTGAGGTGATTTCCCCCTGGACTGCAGCAGCATGCCGACGGGCATTGCGAAGCAGGTCAGTACAATGATGCCAGACCTGCTCATAACTGCGGTTGTGCAGTCCGACATCATTGACCCTGTGGACTAGGTCATTCCACAGGGCAGTCTGTTCCTGCTGTTCATGGGCAGCCCTGCCAAACAGCACTGGTTAGTGCTGGATCAGGTGTGTGATAAGCACATCATTTTCAGCTGTCAAATAGGTAGGCAAGCGTGTATGTGACATCTTGGCTGAAAGACATAAAGATGGAAACAGGTCTGAGCAACTCATACAGCAAGGTTACCACAGTTCATAATAGACATCTCTGTCAACCCTCCACCAAAAAACTGTACACACAACTCATTAGGTATGGCTACAGCTTACCTACCAGTGGGACAGATATTGTATTGTACCACACTTAATATGTGATTGTAGGCATGTTCCCTGTGTGGACACTATCATTGCTGGCCTGTTACAGACTATTCACATGCATGTCATTGTCAGGACTACTATGGTTCCATAGATGCCTGTTGTATGGCTGCTTTGTGATTGCTTCACATCTGACATCCTGTGTATTGAGGATATCTATGCATGCTGCTGGACATGTTCTGGGATTGTGTAGACTATTACTACCAACATATGTTCTATAACAGTGACACAATAACATGTATTTGTACTATTGGCCTGCAGAACTACCTCTCCAAACCCATCTGCCCATGATACCTGGCCACATCATATGTTTCCCAACCTGGGGTCTCATCATGTACTGATCCAGTAATACCATCAGGTGGAACAAACCCAGGGAATGTTGTCCACCCCCGGGGGCACACATAGACATGTTCCTGCCCCCTGAGGTCAAATCTAGGGTCTGTGCCATACTGGGATCCACAGACACATGTAAGATGTGCTACATCACTTTGAGGCACCTAGTACACATTTACAGGGCCAACATGATCCTCCTGCTCAGCCTCCAGGCCAGGCACCTTCAGGACATGGACAGCTGTTGTGTGTAGCAGTAGGTGGGAGGCTTGTTCCCATTGTGCCCATATTGGGGCCCATGGGGCATCCACTTCACAGACCACACACACCATGCAGGGTGTTTACCCACCACATGTGTCACATATCACCCCTGTAGACTGTTCAACCCTGACCACCTCCACAATTATACCTGCCATACTTCCCCATATTCGCACTGCATACTTCACAGATGGGGGCAATGTGGTCCCAACAAGAGACTAACATGTGATATACCCGTCCATGTTACACACACTGCCAGTTGTAGATATTGGTGTGCATTGGTATGCGTGCTGGTGCCTCACACATAGCATGCATCACTGTGGTAGTAATATAAGGGACATGTATTTACATACATATATGTTTGTGTATGTGTTTGTATATCTGTAGACATGTGCATATAGGTATATATCTATATATGTGTAGATATATGTGATGTTGTATATATGTGCTCATATATATGTCTACACGTGGGTATCTGTATATTTGTGAACATACATGTTGATATATATATATATATATATATATATATATATATATATATATATATATATATATACATATTTATATATTATATATGTGACATATGTACATATATACATACCTATATGTGGGGTACATTCAGACATCAGGTCCACAATCTCATAACACCTTCCTGCACAGCTGCAGCTGCACTGTTCTGCCTTGGGTGCCACATATGGGCACAGCCTGAAATTAGGGGGGTGTATGTAGGACCAGATTGCAGGTAACCCTATTACACACCTATGGCATTCCTGAATGCTACATTACAAATTAACCTGAGTATCCTGCAAGTGGTGGGCTGTGGGTCCTACGTGTCCATCTTAATGGCATTACTTCCACCACCAATTATTGGCCAAATTGGCAAAGAGGCAATGCAAAGCACATACACTGACATAGTAGGGACCCAGGGAATGACACCTCTTTCTGACTCACACAAACAATAAAAGGGATGCCAAACATGACACTACCTGTGGTCAACCATGTATAGGGAGTGTACTATGTGCATCCGATATAAGCAGCCCTCCAGCACCATCCTCAATCCTGGCACACCCACAAGGTAAGTCAATCAATCTACCAATTGCCAGATGGAGTAGAATGTGTCATTTCCTGTATCTATGGTATGGATGTGAGCATGCAAAGGAATTGGGTGGCTGAATGTTATGGCAGTAGATAGCAGACACCCATAGCGGCACCATGACATTTGTAACACATACTGGAGTCACCATAGTAGCCAGTACTACACAGGGTGAGAAAACCCACTGCAGGAAATGTGCTGGGTGACATGTGGGACCATATGACTCACACATGCCAGTCAGGGAGGTTCACATACCCAACAACAGTCTCAGCCAGCAGGACATGTGTAGACAAACCCAAACAAAGCCTGTGCTATGGCCTCTGAATGATGCCTATGGGTATCCCCCCCCCCCACATGCCTACAGAGACAGACTACAGCAGGTCAGGCAGTGGGATGTTAGTTATGAAGTGTAGGAAGTCAGACACTAATATGTATGGCAACCAAAGCTAAGACCTGTAGTACACTGATATGCCTCTAGTCAGTATGATAGGTTAGAATACAGAATGAAATGGAATACCTGACATACCACTACAGTCACAGCAAATGTGTGCAAGTGCCAGGTGTGCCCCCCATCCTATGTAGATATGTAGAAACAGTAAGGCGTACACCCCATCATGTGTAGAAATGTAGAAACAGTCAGGTGTGCCCCCCAATCCTGTGTAGAAATGTAGTAGCAGTCAGGTGTTCTCCCCCAATCCTGTGTAGACATGTAAAAACAGTCAGGTGTGTCTCCACAACTCAATGTAGAAATATAGTAACAGTCAGGTGTGCCCGCCACTCCCATGTAGACATGTAAAAACAGTCAGGTGTGCACCTACCCATAATCCAGCATAGAAATGTAGTAACAGTCAGATGTGCTCCCAATCCGATATAGAAATGTAGGAACAGTCAGGTGTGTGCCCCCCACAATCCTATGTAGAAATGTAGTAACAGTCAGGTGTGCCACCCCCACGTCTATGTAGACATGTGGAAAAAGACAGGTCTGCCCCTTCCCCCAATCCAGTGTAGAAATGTAGTGACACTCAGGTGTGCCTCCCAATCCTGTGTAGAAATGTAGTCACATGTATGAGGAGGTATAATACAAGTAGAGCACAGATGCCCAGAGGTGGCCAAGGTAGCAGGATAGGTTGTAGTATTTGCACAATATGCAGGTCTGTATGTGATAAGATGGTGTGTGTTTTATAATGTGTGAAACTGGTCAGTATGTATGCTTGTTGAGGTAAGACCTGGTGGCCATTTCCCACTACTGCTGATAACAGGGACAAGCCCTCATGACTGCAGTGCCAAAGACAATCCCCACCAGTATAACACATGCTAGCAGTAAGCCATTGTAAATCCATCTGAAAGACTGACATGGCATGGCTGTTGGGCTAGATATACAAGCAGTACACAGGAGAAAGCACCCCAGACATACAGTATATATTGTGTCACTGTGAAATGAAGACACCCTTGGATTTGTACATATAGGTATGCATCACAGTAACTGGACCTGTAGTAGGGGATATCAGTGATGTCTGCCTGAACACCTGCAGATCACAAAGGAGGTAGGACTGATGTATTGGGAATCATCTGATGTACCTGCACATGCCAGCATAACTGGAATGCCCCATACATATCTGTGTGTCAGATGCAAGTAGTGTCCATAGCACACATGCACCCAGCCATGCAAACACCACCCACAGTCACTTCTCTGGTAATATCCCTGCTGTGGGGAATGGGTACAGTGAGACCCCACCTGTATATGGCAAAAGTGGAAGACTGCAGCATGCAGTGCAGGTGTCCCATGCAGGTATGTCCCTAGCTGTAGGTAGCACTCTGACAGCATCCACACCACCTGATCAAGACTGTTAGAAGGTATTGGCATGAACACCTATCACACATACCCTGTCACCCCAGGGGAATATACTGTATGGTGGTCTGGGACTATAAGACTGACAGAATGCAATGGCCTGCCACATCTGCCTGCAGCAACACCTAATGCCCCACAGGCATCTGCCAAAGGCCTGTGTCTCACACATACTGCCAATGCACATTATGTCATGGACACCCAAATAACATACTGCACTTCACATAAGCCATATGCAAGGCCATGTGGACAAACCACAGTAACATGTCCACCATGTCCCACTGCATGAACTGTGGACCAACACTAACACACATCTATGATGGGGTGATACCCTGTGGGAAAGTATCAGAGAATGTATGCATAATGTATGGAAGAGGTTAGAATAACAGACGAGGGTGTGGGAGCATGAGCAACATGTAATGTGCAGGATCCGACACCAAGCTGTGTGCACACACTATCCCTGGCTGAAAACACATAAATGGGTGGCTACACACCTGCCCATACACCACAATAGGGTAAATGTCCTGACTCATGGCCCCTGCCTCTGGCTAACCTGTGCAAATCTGTACAGCTGTGAGGCATTGCCACAGCAAGATAAGGCCGTATTGTCATGTTGATGGGCGGACAAGTATGGGATTCTCTGCCAGCACTGTACCAAGGTGCTGAACTGATACACAAACCCAGCACCAAGTGCCTGCAGCTCCCCCTCCAGAATGGCATAACTTACAATGAATACATAGGTGTCTGCCCACAATACCGGACACAGTTGCAGTCACCCTGGTCCCCCAACGCATCACTGTGAGCATGAATGTCCACCTGACAGTACATGAGGATAGAAAACATCACTGTGTATAACAGTACACATGTCTCAATATCTCTGCTAACAGCAGTACCATGCGGCTGAAGCAGCACAGACACAATCACCTACAGTACACACTATCCCTGCACAGTTTGTCCCCATATTGCCAAATGATCAACAGATACCCTGCAGAAACATTATGCTACCTGTAGGTGTACAACACAAAGGTCTGCACTGCAGTACAAACTACCTGGAATCGATCCACGCATGCAATGCAGAAGGGCATAATGGGCATGCTCACACACGTAGAGAAATGAAGGCAATGTCAGTCAACAACATACTGAAAGGTCATACTGGGCATGCTCACACACTTAAAGAAATGAAGGCCATGTCTGCAAACAACAGTGGACTAGACATATCTGGCAGTTGCAGATGTTAGTGTAGACACTCCTCAGTATGCACCACTCGTGCTTTGCACACACACTGGATAGGAATATAGGCATATATCCAAGGACAACACACTATAATAAGCCAAAAGTAGAGTTACATAGATGTGTGGAAGACAGTGACTGTCACAAAGGGCCATCCATTTTGAGGCCTGTCACACCCTGCACACAGCCAAATGGCTACAGCCATATGAGGTTCAGATGTCACTCACTGTAGACCTTAGCCACTGGTATCTGTCAGCATTATGGACTATGTGGTGCAAGTGCTAGCTGTGCAACATGACTGAACAAGGAAGTAGTCATCTAGCAGCTGTATAGACGTACCTGTGGGATATAACCCTGCATGTGCCCACATGTGGTATGTCAACCTCTAGATGAATCAGTTATGGCCCATACACACACACTGCCCTCTCCATAGCCCTACTATGAGAAGCCTGCTGAGGTTATCCACTTTAAAATACACCCTTGTGAAAAGGGTAGGCCAGTAATCTCTGTGGTGCTTCCTATAACTGTGTACTGCTGTAGTATGATAAACTAGTTAGGTAGGAGTTCTAATCCCAGACATGGCAACTGTGTGTGTGTGTGTGTGTGTGTGTGTGTGTGTGTGTGTGTGTGTGTGTGTGTGTCTGTGTAGAGAGCAATGCTTTTTTGGCTAGTCACACTCACTAAAATTCAAATGCCCTTCTTTGGCAAGGCTGCTGATGTCATACACTGTGAAATACACCTTTCAGAAAGTTGTAGCTCAGTAATCTCTGTGGTGTGTCCTATAACTGCATACTGCTGTACTGTGATAAAGTTGTTAGGTAGGAGTTCTAATCCCAGATACTGCAAGTGTGTGTGTGTCTCTGTGTAGAGAGGAATGGCTTTTAGGCTAGTCACAGTCACTAGAATTCAAATGCCCTACTTTGGCAAAGCTGCTGATGTCATACAGTGTGAAATACACCTTTTGGAAAGTTGTAGCCCAGTAATCTCTGTGGTAGGTCCTATAACTGTGTACTGCTATAGTGTGATAAACTAGTTAGGTAGGAGTTCTAATCGCAGACATGGCTACTGTGTGTGTGTGTGTGTGTGTGTGTGTGTGTGTGTGTGTGTGTGTGTGTGTGTGTGTGTGTGTGTGTGTGTGTGTGTGTGTGTAGAGAGCCATGCACTTCAGGCTGGTCACACTCACTACAATTCAAATGCCCTACTTTGGCAAGACTGCTGATGTCATACACTGTGAAATACACCTTAGGAAAGCTTTAGCCCAGTAGTCTCTGTGGCATGTCCTGTAAATGTGTACTGCTGTAGTGTGATAAACTATTTAGGTAGGTGTTCTTACCCCGGATATGGCAACTGTGTGCATGTGTGTGTGCGTGTGTGTGTGTGTGTGTGTGTGTGTGTGTGTGTGTGTGTGTGTGTGTGTGTGTGTGTCACTGTCTGTGTAGGAAGCAATGCATTTTCTGCTAGTTACACTCACTACAATTCAAATGCTCTACATTGGAAATCCTAATTATGTCATTCACTGTGAAATACACCTTTGCGGAAGGAGTACTTCAGTAATCCCCATGGTGCGTTCTTGTAACAGCTTCATGCTGTAGTGTGATATAGAACTCTGGTAGGGGTTCCATTCTCCCCACATGGCAGTTATGGATGTTTTGTGTGTGTTTCTGTGTCTGTGTAGGGAGCAATGCATTTTAGCCTAGCCAGACTCACTACAATTCAAATGCCCTACTTTTGCAATCCCGCTGATGTCATTCATTGTGAAATACACCTTTGGTGAAGGAGTACTCCAGTAATTCCCGTGGTGCGTCCTATAGCAGCTTCATGCTGTAGAGTGATATAGAACTCTAGCAGGGATTCTATTTTCACACATGGCAGTTGTGGATGTTTTGTGTATGTTTCTATGTCTGTGTAGGGACCAATGCATTTTAGGCTAGCCACACTCACTATAATTCAAATGCCCTACTGTGGCAACCCTGCTGATGTCATTCATTGTGCAATAACCTTTGGGGAAGGAGTACTCCAGTAATCTACATGGAGTGTCCTATAACTGCGTAGTGCTGTAGTGTAATAAACTAGTTAGGTAGGAGTTCTAATCCCAGACATGACGTGTGTGTGTGTGTGTGTGTGTGTGTGTGTGTGTGTGTGTGTGTGTGTGTGTGTGTGTGTGTGTGTGTGTGTGTTTGTGTGTGTGTTGTATGATGTGTATGATCACATTCACACTCACCACAACCCCATTGGCATACCAAAGTATGCTGTCCAATGTCAGACACCTCCACAAACCCTTTGCCCATGCAACCTCTATATGACCCCTGTGGTGCATGGGATGCCTGCACAGTAATGTGTTGTGGCAATCTCACTAGTGATGAGTTGTATTCCTGGCCCTGCCAAGTGTGTCAATGTGTGTGCATCCCTGTGAGAGTGTGGCTGTGTTGTTACTGGCACCTGATCATGTGGACAGGCACGTGTACTACACCTATCATATAGCTACCATATCCCTGCTGCAGATGTCATTCACTATCACATATACATTTTGAGGGCTTCTCATCATGTAACCTATGTGGTGCATCCAATAACTGCATAGAAATGTGAAAGCACTACATAGATGTCAGGGGTTTAATACCCTATGTTGGTAGGTGTGTGACACAAACATCCTTAAGTTTTACTCTCCCACCCCTCCCTGACTTTACTTTGCCTCTGTCTGCCTCTCTCACTCCCTCTCTTGTGGATGTGCGGACCTACACCTGCTTTGCTTAGGCAGCAGCATGTGTATTTTAAGTGATGCTCATAATCAGCTGATGGCCTCTGCACAAATTGCAGTCCTCCTTTAGCTGATTGCATGTGGAATAGCTGTGGTAACATTCCAATTGCCAATTGCATAGAAACACATTCCAATATCTAGGAACATCATGTTGGTGTTGGGCCTTTTCATTTACAATGAGCAGGAACCCGTTCTGCTGTTTTGCAAACAGCATCTCAGATGAATTGGGGACTTACTTCTAACAACATACACTGTGGAAACAGGGCTACACATAGGAGGAGGATGTGCCTGACCTGACTACAGACTGCAAGTGCAGCTATACTGCATTTGGAGTAATGTTTGTTTAACAGGGTGTGTGTGGATATGGCTGTTCTGCATGTTTTAATAACTGACATGTCAGTGCAATGTTTATGAGGAAAACCCATCTGTAGGGTCATCTGCAGACTGGGCTGTGTGGCACCTTTTGTTTCATGTGTTACCCACACAACACCTGTCTGTGAACTGCAGAAGGTAGTGTGAGGATTGAAGTCTGTAGATGGTGACAACCTTGAGAGTTATTGACTTCATATCCCTCATAGGACATATGTTGCAACAAACCCTGTTATAACAGTAAATGTATGAGGTTATCACAGCAACATGTCAATATTGGACATGTGTATGTGCCTCCAGTCACAACTCTGTCAACCTGTGTACATATGTCATGCAGTAAGAGGTGCATATCTACTGTACACCATAATTAGTGACATCATATCTGATAACAAGCCAGTGAGATATCAGACTGCTACACATGTTATGTATAGTAGGGGTTATAGTTGATGACATAACCTGGACATTCTGTGGTTGTGTGTACAGTACTGAGGTCTGTGTATGTAAGGTGAATGTTGACAGTGTGTGTATTGTCAATATGTACTGTGGCCTGTGTACAGACTGTGGTAGATGTCATTGTTCCTGGTCCCATTCTGTGTGATGTTACATGCTGCTCCACTGTATGTTACCCTATTGGCTTACATGTTTGTAGGGCCATACACACACATGTCCCATACCATTGACAGGTATTGGACCACACTGGGTAGTGGCCCAGTATATGCAGGGTTAGTGTGTGAGTGGCACATATGAGGATGATGTCGAACAGGTAGTAAATATACTGTAATATTACACTCATTTACCATACGTGGCTGTGTTCACATTAGCTGTGGTTATGCACTTTCGCCAATATCTTTGCTGTAGTCCACAGGAGCATTACATGCTAGCAGCGGTACTGTACTATGATGTCCTTAGGATGTCTGTCAGTAGCCAATGGCGCACATGTTAAAAGCAGATGTGACCTCCCACAAACACTATGTCTGTGAAGATAATTCCTATTACAGTAGCAATACTCTACAAATATATCTGCTATACACACACCTGACATCCCCTTGCACTATGAAGTTGGGACTATAGGGGCTGAGGTAGGGCTACACTCCATATTCAGGACATATGGTAAAAATACATGTATATATGGTTCCCATTCAGAAGCCTGAAACATCATAAGCCTGAAAATCAAAATCCTGAAACCAAAAGCCTGAAAATTCAGAATCCTGAAAACTCAAAATCCTGAAAGCACAAAATCCTGAAAGACCAAAATCCTGAAACTCAAAATCCTGAAAACACAAATAATGCTAATATGTCACTATAAAGACACTAATATCTACCAACTGACCCTGACCCTAACCCTAACCCTAAGGTCCGTCACTATCGCACACTCACCTGACCCGCGCCCTAACCCTAACTCACTTAAACCGCCCCTAACCCCAATATTTGTCACTATTGCATACATGCCTAACCTGCGCCCTAACCCTAACTCACTTAAACCGCCTCTAACCTTAACATAAAACCAACCGCACACTTACCTGACCCCAACGCATGACCTAACACCACAGGGCTAACAATTGCAAAGCCACAATGACATCAGTATGTCTATTTTGTGTTTTCAGGATTTTGAGTTTCAGGATTTTGGTCTTTCAGGATTTTGGTCTTTCAGGATTTTGAGTTTTCAGGATTCTGAATTTTCAGGCTTTTGGTTTCAGGATTTTGATTTTCAGGCTTATGATGTTTCAGGCTTCTGAATGGGAACCGTATATATAATTATCCAGATATCTATACAGATATATACACATATACATATCGACATATATAGATTGATATGTATATGTACTTATAAATACATATCAGCACCCAGATATATACATATACAGAGCAATATATGTCTATACATATACAGATAGGGATACATATGCACATATACGTATGGATATCTACATATATATATTGACAGTAGTAGGTATATCAGAATAGATATGTATGCACATGGAGTTATAGATATCTACATATATACCAACATAACTAGGTATATCTGTACACATAGGATGTGCATACATATATAGCTATATAGACATACATCTATATATACAAATACTTATATCTATATATACATATATCTATATATAAATACATGTATATATATATATATATATATATATATATATATATATATATATATGTATGTGTGTGTGTGTGTGTGTGTGTGTGTGTGTGTGTGTGTGTACATACAAAGAGATGTACACGTGGCCATATATATGTAGCACTATACAGATGTGTATACAAATATATGTATGAGTATACATGTGTATATACATGTAGACATATATAGACCTATTATATGTATACAACCATATTCCTGTCACGAGCAAACTCATGGTTGTGTATACCCTACCAGATGTATCTCACCATATTTATCTGGTATGTGCACATTATGATTAAACAACATATGTGATGCAGCAGTCATATTAATAACAAGGACTACACAATTCAGGAACTAAAGGCAATTGTTCAATACTACTCAATATGTGTATTGACAGCTATATTGGTAAAACAACAGCTGTCTTCACAGTGGTCATGGTGTTGTGGTTAAGTGATGTGACTTCAGTGTACAGGGTCCTGGGTGCAAGGTCTGCTCATTTTGTTGCTGGGAAGAACAAGGGCTGTCAGATACCAAGTGGTTAAGGAAGTTTTGAGCAGCTTTAAGTGAGTTTGCGTGGGTTTGTGTGAAGCTAAGCGGTGCTGAGCTATGGGTAAATGTACAGGCGCTTACACAGTGTAGGCATTGCTTACCAGTGCGCAACTCAGCTCAGCTGTTATATTGCAGCAATGCTGATACTTGCTAAGCATGGCTTAGCCCTGGTAACCAGGTCACACCACCCAGTTTGTTAGTCTGTAATAAGTGTATGTAATGCCATGTACAATACATGTGCCTATGTGATGTCATTACTGCAGCAAGGGGTGTGAGTGTCATGTGTGGGACACAGACATATATGAGGCGTGTACAGCACTGTTTTCCATGTGAATGTGTTACATACAGGTGTAGTAGCCCAGGGTACATGCTGTCACACTGGCATGTAGTGTATCATGGCAGTACTACTGTTGACAGTGCTAACCCAGGCAAGAGCAGTGTGCTAAATGTAGTACTGACAACAGGTACACCTGTGGGCATGGCTGGACACTGAGGCCTCCCTGTTGTATCCCTGGTGTGTGAGCTGTGTCACAGTATATACCCCTTACTGGGTAATGATCCGTCATGTGGAATGTAACTGTAGACTACTGTCTGTACAGCACATGTTAGTGATGTCTTCCGACATGTAGTAATGGCATACATATTGTTGTCAGACATCTGTCAACACACTCATGCTACTGCATAGATATTTGCCAAGCTGATGACTGTCAGTGCCTGTACAGATGCACAGATGGCGGGTATGCAGATGGGATATGTAAAAGCAACTTAAGCTTGATTGACGCTGACATGTCTGCCCAGCTGTGTAAGAACTGGCACATATAGGAGATGTCTAGGTACACAGCTATGACCACCTGCAGCGATACGCCCCTGTACTGACACACGTGTATGTGTGCATGACTGAGTATAGCAGTGTCTGTGTGTTAGCACACCTGTACTTGGTAATTACATGAGGGCCTTCACAACCAATACATCACCCATTGCCATAATCAGTAGTGGCTGCTGCTGTATGGGCCACTACATGCACCCTTTTAAGCCCCCCCATACTGGCTAAATGAGCCTTGCACTACCAGCACAACAGTGTTTTACAAATGGGGTGATAGGCATGGGATACCCATTGTGTTCTGGCATGTGTGTGTAGTTGTGCATGTCTGCATATCTGTAGGGTGCAGCATTCTGAGGCCACATACTCCTATTACAATACCCATTGCCACACAGTAGTACAGATAGTGTTGTTGCTGCCCATAGGTGAGGCATGACATTGCGACACCCTACTATGCATGTGGATTAGATGCTTATCCCTGTAGTACCACTGTTGGGGTATACAATGGGTTGTATCACAGTCACAGCCAATGTGTGATGGTGGGTATGACAGGGCATCATCATGGGTTTCAGGGTGTACAATATCCATTGGGGGATGTGGGGGATGTGTACACTGTCATTACAGCAAGGTACACCCGGTATATGTCCCATGTACCACATTATGGTTACCACTGTCATCATCAACCATGCAGGTAATTGATACCACAATCCAAGCCAGTTATGCATGTGCTGTGTGCAGCCTACCTGTAACACATTGGAGTCACGGTCAAGTTAGTTAGCAGGAATAGGCCCTGGTATCTCGGATGTGTGTCTGGCTGTTATGTGTCTGTTAATGTGTATATGATGGTATGTCACACTACGTATTGTCTATATACACCCATTACATCCCTCATTAGCATACTGTACATGTCTGGGGATGTTCTGCATGTAACATGTAACCTGGGACACGCCTCACCCTGAACGTTGTGTGGTGTATGCAATGTAAGCCACACTCTTCAGTATCACTAGATAGCTAGGTAGGGGTCTAGTCCCAGTGTTGCCAGGTAACAGTGTGCATGTATGTGGATGGTTCTACATCAGGTTGCAGAGCATACTCACCTCAGCGGGTCACCTGTCCATGTGGCACAGGCAATAACCGTTTTAGTAGCCTGTGACATGTGTTCAACTGTACCCCAGATATGTCACAGCCATGGTGTCATCACAGTGCCATACGCCATTGTGGAATATGACTGCAGACCATCCTTGTGCTGACACATGCACACCTACAACACAAATGGATAACATTATAGGGACCACAATCAACCAGTGTTACTAACAGCTATAATGCATCATTGCTGGAAGGCTACACTAACTGCCATCTATGCATTACACTTTACTCCTTGCAACATGTTGCAATGCAGTACTGTGGTACACTGTAATACAGTCACCGTGTGCATCAGAACCATATTAGCCTGTCCATGTATTGATGGTATGGATGACAGGGATGTGGCACAGGTATCATCATATGCACAGGGCATCCTTGTACTGACACATGTACACCTACAACACAAATGGATAATAATATAGATACCGCAACCAACCAGTGTTAGTAACAGCTATAAAGCATCATTGCTGGACAGCTACCCTACCTGCAATTTATGCATTACACTTTACTCCTTACAACATGTTACACTGCAGTACTGTGGTACACTGTAGTGCAGTCACCATGTTCATTAGAACCATATTAGCCTGTCCCTGCATTAATGGTATAGATGACAGAGATGTGGCACAGGTATCATCATATGTACAGGGTGTGATTTTGGTTTGTCAGAGGCCAAGGGTAGGCCATACATTCGACACCATGTGTGTGGGTGAGGGGTGTACTGTGGTGAGCTGGGTGTGGTGATGTGGTGTGTGGAGGTTTGGGTTGCCCTAGGTGTGTTTGCATAGTGTACGGTTATGCATGCACACAGGTCTGCCATATGGCTGCCCTACACAGGTGTTTATGGACAGCTGCAGACCATACCTGGCAGGGTGTGCAGTTCACTGCCTCCAGCCATAGACACCTGGACTGTGCCTGCCAGGGGTTCCATGGGCATGACCTGGTACAGGCCTCAATGTGCTACTCTCAACTGACAATGACAAATGTCCACTGGTACCAGGTCCCTCCTAGGACTGGCCAGGACCACATGCTCATGGCCTGCTGTGGTGTGGACAGCACCCCCCCATGCAGTGCCAGTGCTCGTACTGCCACTACAGGAGCCCCTTGGTATCCTAGCATATCCACGTTGACTACCAGCTGTTGGTGTTGCTGGCCTACGTCCACATGGCCATTGCCACACTCCCACCACATGTTCAAGCACGGACAGACCACGGTCGATGAGGGCCATCATCTCACCAGACTATCTATCCATGAACTCAGCAAATCCATGGATGGCACCAGCCAGTTCATGGGTGTTGTCATTTGCACATGTGACAGCAGCCCTTTGCAGGCTCAGGCCCTGTTTGTGGTAACATTCTATACATGCCTGCACCGCCATGCCAGCCTGAAACATGTACCTGCTGGTACCAGCTACGTCTCCTGTGCAAGGGGCATTATGTCCAGTGGCCCTACCACGAGCACCCTGGGACATCTGCCTATGTGGTGCCCTGCTAGTCATCTGTCTATGCCTGTTACAACCGGACACAGTAGGCATGGTTACCACACTTTCCTGTGCACTGCCACCGAACACCAGCTGTCCCTCCGCTATGGCCACTGGTGATGGGGTGTGTATAGGCACTGAAACTGTGTGCGGGGTTGTGGTGTCTAAAATGGGGATGTCAAATGTTAGCACAATGTCCGCCCCTGATAACCCCACTTGTCCCTCAACATTACTATCATCATCTTCAGTGTCTGTATGGACAGCAACATCGGACTGCATGCAAGAGGGACCCTGACCCATCTCACCACCTGTGGGGGAAAACAATAAACACACTTTAAAACCTGTACAGCATTGCCTAACAGTTCACTCACACACACACACACACACACACACACACACACACACACACACACACACACACACACACACACACACACACACCTCCATAATACCTACCTGTCCATGGCTTTACAGACAGTACCACATATATGTCCATGTAGTACCCCATCCTGCATCACACTTGTTAACATACACACATTGATACCACTCATTAACATATCAGTCCTCTAAATGCCTACACAAGTGGTCATAACACAAGGCCTGTTGCTACTTTAACTGCCTGACCTGTGTAGTGGTTTTACATGGCCTCACTGGTGTCATTTGGTATGCACCCTCTGTATGTCCGGACATGATGAGCATGACCCCTGTATGTGTGGGTACTATGTTGTATCCATAATATCATGCACTGGGGTGTCATATGTATGTAATGCTCAGTACATGCCACATATGCTGCTCCTTCAGCCTATCATGTGACAACTGTAATATTTTGATACACTCCCTGGTGTTGACTAGTACAGCCCCAATTAATCTGTAGTGCTGCATACATGTGTTGTAGGTGACGTCTCTGCGGAATGTGATATTAAGGGTGTACCTGGTGTCCACCTTCCCTCTGAATGCCTGCTCCATGCTATAGACCATATTATACTATCAGCTATTCTGTGATTACACACATTACAGGTATTCTTGGTGTGTAATGTGGCAGTCCATGTACATGTACTGCATGATCCCAGAGGGAGGTACTGCTGTATGAACACCCCACAATCACACATGTGCATACATGGCCAGCCGCACAAAAACACACGCATGCACACCAGCATCATACATGCATCAATCTCCCTCCTCTTCACCAGAGTGACCCTACAGGCAAACTGACTACCCACCAGGATGCACACACACACAGACACACACACACACACACACACACACACACACACACACACACACACACACACACACACACACACACAGGTGAGGTTGCACAGTGAAAGTATACGCAGTCCTCCTATTACCCCCCTGTCAACATGCATAACATATGGTACCCAACAGCACACAGTGCACCTATAGTCAATCCATGCTGGCAACAGTATACATGTATGTGATGCATGTGCTGTGTCACTAGGTGAAGCCCCTTCCCTTGGATACCACTGTGCCCATGAACTTGGTATTTGTGTGCACCTGTTCTGCACCCTGCCATGTACTGTGCACCACACCTCACAGGTGTGTGGTCCATTGCTGAATGTGTATTACTGTGTCAGTTATGTCATCTTTAATGCTCACAGCCCTATGTTTTCCAGCAACACATACCTGGTATGATATGTGGACATATGTCATTTGTGAATGGCTGATGTCTGATGCACAACTCTCAACATCAGTGGACCATGTATGACCAATCCAATACTCTTACACTGACAACCATCAGAGCATAATGTGGCTATGGGGGTTGTACACACCTTTATTGATTTGATGCACCCATCCTTGATCTGCCATGGGACCACATCACCACATATCTTAGCAGTACATGAGCCCGATATGAGACATATGTCCTGTACTTTCACATGCAGTGTCTATAGATTGTGTTAGGTGTGCAGCTGCTGACTGTGATGCATGCACACCGTGTGGGCATATGTGTGCACACCCTTATCATGACGGTTTATCACACCTCTTGTTGTGTGTAGTACAGCAGTCACTACTCCTGGCAGGGATATACCAGCATGGGTCATCTGCATTTGCCAGTGTATGTTCACTCTGCCCTACACATATACCCCTATTCTGCATGATTGCAAGGTCTACTCATGTGCATATCCCATGGTGTTCACAAACTGCCGTCACTATTGCTGTGGTGGTAGGGTTATGGCTGCCACAGGTCATGAACCTGACTATGTGCAGATAGAGGCATTCCTACCAACCTTAGGATCCCTGCTGACACCCCTCCTCCTTCAGCTTTTATGCAGATGCATGACAAGTAAGCCCTACATGTGTGTCACTTTGTAGTGTCTCATACATTTAACACCACATGTTACAGCCTAGACCCAGCTGATAATGTGGACTACTGTAATGCCTTATGCAATAGTGTATCTCTGCAGCAGTTGCCATTGTCCTACAGGTACAAACACTGGTGTTGCACTGTATATGGGTGTTGCTCCGAAAATATCCCTACTGTAGGCCATGTCTCCCACCATTATGTTACTCCCTGTGGACACATTCTGCAATGACAGCATGTTAGTTATCATGCAGGTGTCTGACATACCCTTCCAATACCCCATCATGGTAACTCCTATGACGCCGTGCATTTCACAGCAACAATATGTGTACATGTACAGCATGCATTCAGGGTAGGTGTGTTAAATGTGTGCATGGAATATACCATCACCATTACATGCCCGATGCATTGGCAAGCATCTACATAAACCATAGCCACCAGCTACAGGCTGCTGCCTTGGTGTTATCTCAAAGAGAACTACGTAAGAGGGTGAGAGATGCAATGTCAGTGGCCACACCTGTGGCAGTGCTACAGGGTGGGTGCAGTATTACAATACATCAACAGTACATTTCCACAATACTACCACATCTGGACATCTGTTTATCACTACAATGCAGCAAAACAATATATCTATGATGTCAGATATGCATGTTCTACCTGTACCGATGTGGATGTATACACAACAGTGGTCTACTGATGTGCCCTGTGTCCTTACCTGCATGCTCCTCAGATGGTGTGTGGGTGCCACCCACCTCCACAAAGGTGTCCAGTGGTTGGTGGCTGGCCAGACGGCAGGTGCCACAAGGCTGGCCAGGAACTCCTCCACACGTGTCAGGGAGATGGATGGCATTGCCCCCTTGTGGTGAGGTGATTTCCCCCTGGACTGCAGCAGCATGCCGATGGGCATTGCGAAGCAGGTCAGTACAATGATGCCAGACCTGCTCATAACTGCGGTTGTGCAGTCCGACATCATTGACCCTGTGGACTAGGTCATTCCACAGGGCAGTCTGTTCCTGCTGTTCATGGGCAGCCCTGCCAAACAGCACTGGTTAGTGCTGGATCAGGTGTGTGATAAGCACATCATTTTCAGCTGTCAAATAGGTAGGCAAGCGTGTATGTGACATCTTGGCTGAAAGACATAAAGATGGAAACAGGTCTGAGCAACTCATACAGCAAGGTTACCACAGTTCATAATACACATCTTTGTCAACCCTCCACCAAAAACTGTACACACAACTCATTAGGTATGGCTACAGCTTACCTACCAGTGGGACAGATATTGTATTGTACCACACTTTCTATGTGATTGTAGGCATGTTCCCTGTGTGGACATGTCGTTGTCAGGACTACTATGGTTTCATAGATGCCTGTGGTATGGCTGCTTTGTGATTTCTTCACATCTGACATCCTGTGTATTGAGGATATCTATGCATGCTGCTGGACATGTTCTGGGATTGTGTAGACTATTACTACCAACATATGTTCTATAACAGTGACACAATAACATGTATATGTACTATTGGCCAGCAGAACTACCTCTCCAAACCCATCTGCCCATGATACCTAGCCACATCATATGTTTCCCAACCTGGGGTCTCATCATGTACTGGTCCAGCAATACCATCAGGTGGAACAAACCCAGGGAATGTTGTCCACCCCCGGGGGCACACATAGACATGTTCCTGCCCCCTGAGGTCAAATCTAGGGTCTGTGCCATACTGGGATCCACAGACACATGTAAGATGTGCTACATCACTTTGAGGCACCTAGTACACATTTACAGGGCCAACATGATCCTCCTGCTCAGCCTCCAGGCCAGGCACCTTCAGGACATGGACAGCTGTTGTGTGTAGCAGTAGGTGGGAGGCTTGTTCCCATTGTGCCCATATTGGGGCCCATGGGGCATCCACTTCACAGACCACACACACCATGCAGGGTGTTTACCCACCACATGTGTCACATATCACCCCTGTAGACTGCTCAACCCTGACCACCTCCACAATTATACCTGCCATACTTCCCCATATCCCCACTGCATACTTCACAGATGGGGGCAATGTGGTCCCAACAAGAGACTAACATGTGACATACCCGTCCATGTTGCACACACTGCCAGTTGTAGATATTGGTGTGCATTGGTATGTGTGCTGGCGCCTCACACATAGCATGCATCACTGTGGTAGTAATATAAGGGACATGTATTTACATACATATATGTTTGTGTATGTTTTTGTATATCTGTAGACATGTGCATATAGGTATATCTGATGTTGTATATATGTGCTCATATATATGTCTACACGTGGGTATCTATATTTGTGGACATACATGTTGATATATATATGTATATATATATATATATATATATATATATATATATATATATATATATATATATATATATACACACACACACACATATATATATATATATATATATATATATACATATATACATATATATTTATATATTATATATGTGACATATGTACACATATACATACCTCTATGTGGGGTACATTCAGACATCAGGTCCACAATCTCATAACACCTTCCTGCACAGCTGCAGCTGCACTGTTCTGCCTTGGGTGCCACATATGGGCACAGCCTGACATTAGGGGGGGTATATGTAGGACCAGATTGCAGGTAGCCCTATTAGACACCTATGGCATTCCTGCATGCTACATTATAAATTAACCTGAGTATCCTGCAAGTGGTGGGCTGTGGGTCCGATGTGTCCATCATAATGGCATTACTTCCACCACCAACTATTGGCCACGTAATATACATACTTCCCATTACACAACACACACTATGATGGCTTACATCTTGTCAGTCAGTGCTGATCTGCACAGTTGACGGCTATGGCCCACTACCCACAGGGACAGACACTATTGTCCATAGCAGTTGTTCAGTTGAACATCATTAAAACACCACCTGATGGCACATTAAATCATTCCACATCATCTATGCCATTATTATGGACCTATCTCATTATTATGGAGCAGGCACTGCATTCAATTACATGCATATATACTTCACATACCTGTTGTGGGAATGATATCAGTTCTGGATAGTTTGCTGGATGTTAGACTGGTTTGTTCTTCCTTTTGCTTGTACTTTGCCTTTGCCTTAGGCTTTTTGTTTTGTTTTTGTTTTTTTTTTTCCTTTCTCTCTTTCTCTCTCTCTTTCTTGGTCTCTCTCCAGTAAATGGCTTGAGCTGCTTTGAATATATTGCAGCATGGCTTTAGTAGGTGATGCACATGATCAGGTGATGGCCTCTGCACCAGTCAGTGTCCTCCACTTGCTAACTGCATGCAGCTTGCTGTGTAGTACTTCCAATTACCACTATCATGGCAATCACTTACTATAAATCCCTACACCATGTGGGCATTGTCCCTTTACCTTTCCTGTGTGATGGACATCCTTCCTGTGTGTGGGCATCAGTGTTACAGACAGCAGGTCTTACCAGAGAACCTGCACACTCAGGCCAGCTACATATTTGTAGGAGGTTCCAGAACTACAGACAGAATGTGAGTAGAGTTGTGCTATGTTTTGTATAGTACTGGTGTTACAGGGTTTGTGTGTATATACTAGTTTACCATGGAATGCAGTCTGTCTGCATAGTTCTCAACTGTGGGCCTATCCTCTTGATGGCCAGAGGTGTGCCTATTATGTTTTGTTTTCCACCACACAGGTCCTGTGTCAGATATTTCACTGTCAGTGTGTGTGTTGAGTGCTATCAGTACATGGCTACATCCATTTATGTTTCTAACCTCAAATCCCTGACTAAGGGTATGTTGCAGACTATCATGTAACACCAGTGACTTGCTTAGTGTATGACAACAGTTTTCCACATATGGGCCTGTGTTCCAGCCTCTGTCCTCTATCTACATACCAAGCTTTGCACATATGACATGCTGTCAGGGGTTGTTCTGTAATGGACTGTGAGTATGTCATGCTGCCATTCCTGCCATGAGTCCACTGCTGTTGTATCCCCCACACATATGGTGGGGCTGGGGCCATATATGTGTGGGCTTCACCTACACAATACATGTGTGCCCTTTGCACTCCAGAGGCCAATGTATGTAACAGTGGTATATGGCCCTGTATTATTAAGTCTGGGGGGGATGCACCATAACTTACCTAGGCTGTTACAACATGTGGGGGTATCAGGGGTGAGCTGCCTTAAGGTATCTGGATGTACATTACCATAAAGTTCACCTATATTTAAATTAATGACATAAATTCGGTTAATGCAGGCCTTCTGGCTCCTGCCATACAGACTGTTCTGTTTGTTAGTGTGATTGTGATGGTGTCAGTTATGCCTTGTTATGTAACAGTTACATCCCATTGTGTCAACTGAGGTCTTTACCACCTAGTGATTGTGTACAGAGTGTAGATAGAGGCTGCTGAACTATACATGTGCATTACTTACTGTTGATTGTTTGGTATCCTGTGGCCCAGCCTGTCTTTACTATTGTACTCTTTGAAGGACTCTGCCTGGACAGCAACATTTGTGCACCTTTCCAGACTACTGTATTAGTATAACTGTTTCACAGTTGCATTACTCTGTTTATATGGATGTCAGTGTCTAAACAGCTCTATGACATGACATATACAACTGTATTAGTACACAAATAAAGATTTCCCATTTATGCAAACCTGTGTGTGGTGTTATATCCTATAACCTCTCTGTGGATATATGTTGCAAACAATGATTGTCATTTGTATGGGTGGCTCATATAGTGTCCAATTGTTAAGGTGTTAACTGTAGGCATAGTGGCTGTTCCATATTGCATGCACCTTCTACATATGTATCTTGCAGGGCAGATGTGTTTGGCTGTGGGGGGGGGGGGTATACCTATTCGTACAAGACATATGTTGTTTGGGGCCTCTCAACCCCATTAACGGTGCATGTGGACATATATGTTTTTGTTATGTTCCCATTGTTATCTACAGACGTATGTCCATATATACCTATATATGCATATATATATATATATATATATATATATATATATATATATATATATATATATATATATATATATATATAAATATATATATACATATATATATATATATATATATATATATATATATATATATATATACATATATATATATATATATATATCTGCTTACATATGTATATCTATGTCTGTATATACCTACATATATGTGTATGTATGTGTATATATATATATATATATATATATATATATATATATATATATATCTGCTTACATATATATAACTTGCAGTATATATTTAGACATATAGATGTAGACATATATATCTATAGATGTACACATTTGTATGTATATATGTTTATATAGATATAGATGTATATATTTATATAAATAATATATATATATATATATATATATATATGTGTGTGTGTGTGTGTATATATATAAATATATAGATATATTGTATCTGTTTAGATATTAATGCACACACACACACACACACACACACACACACACACACACACACACACACACACACACACACACACACACACACACACATCTACTTGTTGGAATACATTCCCTGTACTGTTGGATGACTGGGCTGGATGATATGTTTGTGAAAACATCAGGGTTACATATATCTGACGTGGCTTAATGGTAAATCACTTTGGCTATGGTGTGCAGGGTCCTGTGATTGAGCGTTACGGAGGCTGTCTGTTTTGCTACTGGGCAGACCAAGGGCTATTGGATGCAGAGTGATTAAGGGCACTTTTGAGCAGTTGTAAGCAGGTTTGCATGGGTTGCATGGAGGAAAGCACTGCTAACTTCTGATTACAGTTTCTTAGACTCGGTTAGCTTCTAAATTGCTTAACCTGTGTAAGCATTGCTTACCCCCATGCAAACAGGCTTAAACCCGCTTACTGCCGCTTAAGAGTGCTTACTCCCACTTATCCCCATGCTAATTTCTTTAAAAGAAAAGAAAAAAGGGTTGGTAGAAAAGTGTCAAAAAAGGGGCACAAAGAGGAAAAAGACAGTAGGAAAAATAGCTAGCGATGTGCAGGAAGGGTGCGGAGATGGTCCATAGTTGCCCATTTCTTCTACAGCAACAGCTGTGCATATACACTGAATTTGGAGGTAGATGTGGATACTCAAACCCCTGGGAGGGGGTGAGGACAACAATAATAAGTTGTGATGCCAATTAGACCAGATTACATGTGTCCAGTGGACACTTGTGCGAAATGGACAGCTATGTATGGGGCAAATTTTTTTTTTTGGGAGCAGATTGCCCTTTTTGTTTTCAGGTGAGAGTGGAATGTTGGGGAGGGATAGTAGGTATATTTGGGGAGGTAGGTTGGGTGGGTTAACAGACAAGACAGACAAGATGCATACAGGGGCAGTATGTGACACATGTGGGGGGTAAACACCTTGATGGGGAGGGGTGTTGGGAAATTGGAAGCCCATGAGCCCCCTAGTGAACACAGTGTGACTGAGGTCCCTACCCATGGGCAGTCACCACTGCATCTTCACAGCCCCGACAGTGGCTGTGCTGGGGGCTGAGTCACAGAGCCAGGCTGACTCTCTAATCGTGGCACTCGGCCCTCAAGCTGGCATAGCAGATCAACAAATTGCTGGTTGAACTTGCTACGCACCATGACCTGGATCTGGCGACAGGTGACAGGTTCCTGTACATGCCCATTCCCGGGGGGGGGTGAGCCCCATCCCCTGAGGTGGTTCCACCTGAAGGTGGTGCAGGACCAACAGTCAGGGAGGTCCTGGGTTGAGCCCCAGACATGCTGGTGCCCAGTGCCATGGCCAACTGAGGCGGGACAGGTGGGTCCGCTGGGACCGGCCTTCCCAAATGTGCTATAGTGTTTAGATTTTATCATCATATGTGGGTTAGTAATAGTCAACACATTCCAGGGTTAGGTTTAACAGCATGCATCGATATTCCCATTAACCCAGACACCAGATACGGAACAGTTGCATAGCAAACAGAACACATGCATATATAGGACCACAGTGGAAATAAGAACAGCATGCAGGTACATTGATGGTACCATGACACCAATGTTGGAATAATTCAATATAGCACATGCATGGGAACAATTAAAATATTTATCAAACAACAGAACATTATCAGAACATTGGAGTCATTACATACCAGTTGGGGTGGGTATGTTGTTTATTGTTGGAGATATGGTAGGGGGAGAGAAAGATGTCAATTAACAACTAGTATATTCCTGTAGTCCACATTACTTTCCTAGTCAGTGCTGTTATCTGTACCTTATAAGTCTTACTACGCTACCCTATAGTCTTAGTTTGGACAGTGAGGGAATGTTTGCTAACACTAACTAACTGTTTCTACACATACTCCCAGATTTTGGGTTGATGTTGTGCACATAACTATCCAACTCTTTCTGCACAGACTCTGGCCATGTGTTGACCACATGCAGGTGTACTGGGACATATCTAGACTATTGTCCTCTTCTACCTCTGGTGACTTGATACACATATATACATGCTTTCCTACACAGTTATATTATATAGTACAGTGTGAGTGACATTGATCAGTGATACTTCATTATTCAGAGAAACTGCAACACTCACAATTCCCTACAATACTAGATTAAACAGCACTAGTACAGGGTATAATGTTTTTTATTTCTCAGCACAGTGTTCATATCCGACGTACCTGTGAGAGCAATGTTTGTTAGCACTACCTGAATGTTGCCACTCAAAGTTCCAGATTACACATTAGTATTATATGCAATCATCTCACTCTGTTACTGTACACACTCTGGTCACAGCTTGACAACAAGGGGAAGTAGATAGGACATACTTGGCTTATTACTCTCCTAACCGTTTTGGGAGTTGCTACAGTGACAGGTTTGTTCTCATAGATGTTTGACAATCATGTGTGTTCCCTGTTTGCTGGCTAAACGTCTGGGATCATCCCACAGACCTACCAAGGGGACAGGGAGACAGACAGCAGATATGGGCACATATACTGGACATTCTGGTCTTATCTGTACAGTTGTGGGTATGATTCTGTATGCAGCTAACTTCCACTCCCAGGATTCAGACCATGGCTGTGTCTGCTACAACTTAAACAGTGTCCATCGGAGTTGTGTGTGCTATATAGATATTGTTGTATAACTCCTATCTGCTTTCTGTGTTATAATTCTCCTGTGCTTTTGCATTCTGACCTTGTATTATAACAGTTTTATACAGATTTCCTAGACACATATTTTTAAGGACAGGGTGGGTGTCAGTGATGAGTAACACCTCATTATTCAGAGCAACTGCATCACAATGCCACACAATACCAGTGTAAACAGTACCAGTACAGGGTATCATTCTTGTATTTCTGGGCGCAGTGTTGGTATGTGACAGACCTGCATGAGAAATGTTTTTAGCACTACCTGAATGTTGCCACACACAGCACCAGATTCCACATTAGTATTATGCACATACATTTCACTCTGTTACTGTACACACTCTGGCCACAGCTTGACAAGATGGGGGTATAAATGGGACATACATGGCTTCTTAGTCTCATAAGGTTTTGGGGGGTTGCTAGTGTGCCATCTTTGTTCTTATAGATGTGTGTCAATCAGCTGTATTTCCTGTTTTCTGCCTTTGCATTTGGGATCATCCCACTGATTTCCCAGAGGGACAGGTTGACAGGCAACAGATATGGGCCACTCTACTGGACATTCTGGACATATCTGTAGAGTTGTGGGTTATGATTCTGTATGCAGACTACTACCACTGGCAGGATTCGAACTATGGCTGTGTGTGCTGAAAAAACAACAGCTCACATCTCAGTTGCATGTGCTATTTGGGTTTTGTTGTCTGCCTTTTCCCTGTTTTCTGTCTGTGTGTCTCTCAGTTGTACTAAATGGCCTCTGGGGATTACACCAGTCATATACAGGCATTCCTACACATTCTATTTATGGTGCACGGTGTGGGTAACAGTGCTTATTACAACAGTAGTATTACGTGAATGCAAATTTACATTACCGTATGATACCAGAGAATACACATGCAGTTCAGCAGTTAGACCTTTCTTGACAGGCTATTACGCTTTTATTTCCATACATACTATATGAGTCTTTTCCTGCCATATTCTCTGGTGTATGCAGTACTTGCCTTAAACAATACAGGTTTTATACAGGCAATTAATTTACTAATACTTTTAGATTAATTTCCTATGACAGTAGATGCAAGAGTATTACTGACCTGCTTCATATCACAACCTCTCCAAGTGGCTGCCATGGGCGTCCTAGTTTGCGATCCACTCGATTGCAGCTGTGGAGGACATAAGAGGAATATTTAGCCATACCTCTCCATGATATACATGAGCTGGCAATTATTACACACATAGTGGGGTGATACTTACACACAGCTAGGACATCCCCTGCCATTCTAGCCTCTTGGATCCACTGCTCCAAGAGGTCCCCCTTGCACTGCTTCAGGTTGGCATAGTGATGCCTGACCTGCTCACCAGTTCAGGGTACACCAGTGGCACTGGTGAGGTCATGGGCGAGATGGTCCTAGGCATCCACCTTTTATTGGGAGCCCTGGTACTGGCCCTGCAGCAGTCTCTGTTCATGGTCTTTGACAAGGCATCCTGCCATGACTCTGGACTCCTGGATGCACCAGTGCTGCATCCAAAAGTGCACACCCTCTCTCCTTCCTGACATAGTGCCTGCAAGGGAAGCTACAACCAGTTATGAGATGTATTCCTGCCTCTTGGGTTTAAGTAGGGCTAATTTCCTGAAATCTTTCATGATTGGCCGGTTTTTAAAAGGCTAAGTTATGGGCAAACCTGCTTACCTAAGGTTGGCATTGTTTAAAGGGGTATACCACTGGGCACATGGAGTTAGCTGGCCTACACATTGCTTACACCTCCTAAGCTGGCCTGTGCAATACTTAGTATTGTTTACATTGGACCTTGCATTATATTTCCTTTTTGGCATTGATTTATTATTCATTACATCTTATATGTATGCCTGGTATCCATGATTCATGTGTACATACACTGTATAGGATCTTTGTGTTTTATTGGGGACTTCTACACTCTATTACAATTACACCTGACTTCTGGGTTTACTGCTATACTCCAGTTCACATATTTATGTTATGTAGTGGGTTATGGAACATATGTCTATATACTGATTCCTTTCACAGGTTCAGTTTGATTTTACTATAGTAAAGACTTGTTTGCTGATACCTCATTTTTCTGTACTGCTGTGATGCCTTGGTGGTTAACTAATGTGACTATAGGGGTCCTGGGTTCAAGACCTGTAAGGCTGTTTATTTTGTTGCTGGGCTGAACAAGGGGCGTTGGATACAGAGTGATTAAGACACTTTTGAGCATTTGTAAGCAGATTTGTGAGGGTTTGCTCGAGGGTAAGCAATGCTAACCTCTGGTTACATATGCTTGCAGAGAATAAGCTTCAAAATTGCTTAACCTGTGTGCGCATTGCTTACCTCCATGCAAACAGGCTTAAACCCGCTTAATAGTGCTTAAATATGCTTACTACTGCTTATTTGTGCTTAAACCTGCTTACTAGTGCTTTATTCATTATGACACTGACACCTCATATGTGCATTTACTGCAGTACTCCAGTTCAGAAATATCTGCTATTTAGTGGGTTATCCAACAAAAATATTGGTCACAATGTGCTTTGCCATGGAAAATGGAATGTGCTGCAGTGGAACTTGAACAGGGAATGCCTGCTTTTAATGTGAATGCTCTGCCTACTACACTATTGCTATGCAGCTTTGTTTGCATACATCTTCCTTGTTATCCTCTTCAGCCATTTAAGCTGCATTAACCGTAGCTAAGAGATGGGCACACCTGCACACCTACTTTTAGCTTTAATCATATTTTTGAAAACATAAAAACAGGTTTGTTCATTTTATTTGTATTTACTTGCTGTTGTACACCAGGGGTAATGTTGGTGGGGATATGCAGACACCTATGAGCGGTCTCGCTCATTTCTTGGGCCTTTCTGCTGTTCTTCATTACAGGGGCATGTATAATCTGAGAGCTCTGGTCTCAGACATGCCCCTGCACTCTTACATGCTTCATGTAAGATTAGAAGCTCAGGCAGTGTGCCTCATTAATATGCATGGTGCGCTGCCATCCTGCTCCTAAATATCCGCTTCCGTGCAGGACTAAGCTAGTCTTGCATGGAAGATTAGTAAATCCGGGGGAATATTTTCCACATTCCAACCTTAAATGTAACTGTATGCCTATCGCTATACTTAAACTTAGGCTGTAATTCTAACTGCAGCCATGATCCTGGCTATAACCCTGCAATCATCATCATATGCAAATACTACAAAAAAAATTCAATCAGTTATATTTGGTGAGGCATCTAAAGGAAACGCAGGAGTCTTACAGAATGTGAATCAGAAGCAGGTATACAGGGAGGCAAACTGGAGAGCAAAGCGCATGAGACATCATTAAAACCAAATGCAATATGTGTTGTTCGGTGTGTAGATAAAATCACTATGTATGATGTATTATGATGACTGCCGCCATTCTGTTTTTTTTTTTTTTTTTTTTTTTCAATGAGTTTATATCCATAACTTTAAAGAGAAAACCATTTGTGATCATAGATCTGAGCGAACCTCGTGTGTCTGAGCTATGGATTTTGTCATATTTTCCCATGAGGAGCTTACATCTTTATAGCTCACAAATAAAGGTAATTAAAATACACATGTATAAGACCTTTAACCTTATCAATTGATATTCAAATGCCCAATATCATATAACCTCTAATTACTTGCCTCCCCATCTAAGTTACTGAAAATATTTTTAAAAAGTGCTGTATTTATATCAAATCATTTTGCAGAGTGCATTTGGAACTAAACAGCTGTGGTCTTATCTGATACAAACAACTTTGCAAATGTTATCCTTATTGACCGTAAGCAAAGTCTTATAAAATTTACACACACACCCTGGGATTCATGAAGCTTGTGCCAGATGCAGGCATAGTGTTGGCGTTCAAACACAAAATATGGCCGGCGAATGATTCAGGTCGAGCTGTTTCCACATGCACTACCTGCATACACTATGCCTGCACAGCTTCCGGCCCCTGTATGCTAATTATCCCATTTGCAGCAGTGTAGCATGCAAATGAAGGTATTTAGTGGTCCAGGAAGTGGTGCAGGTGTAGTGTAAGCATGCAGAAATATAAACTGTAAAAAAATGGTTTACATTTTTGCAAACATAAAATCAGAGCCATGACAGCTGGCCAAACACATGTATTATATTGTTAATATATGACAATGGCTAAATATATAGCCATTGGCATAAAAAATGTACAAAATATAAAAAGAACATTTCATTTCATTTTTCGCACTATCGCAAAGTTTAAGTGCAGGGCAGCGGCACACAAACCGGATCACAAGTAAAATAGACAAATATAGAATAAAAGTGCAGTGTAACACATATCATGATTTCTTCATAATAGTCAGTGGCAGGCATGTTACACCACACCATGGTGCATGGGTTGCTAAGGGGCTGTGATAGTGTTTTGCGCAGTAGCTAGGAATTAGTAGGCAATGCCATGCAAATGAGAGGAGTAATAGTGAGTCACAGATTCCCCGCTGGTGTAAGGATGCACCTCACAGCATAGGTTATAACACTGAGGTGTACCCTTGAGATAGAAATGACATCAAGAGAGGGGTGTGTCACCTTTGCTGTAAGCAGATTGGAGCATTGCTAATCTGGTTTTCCCATAGCTAAGCAAAGCTGCAAGAAAGGGGTGTATTAAACTGGCTATAGCTTTGCTTAGTGGAGAGCACAAGAGTATGCATGTGAACGGAGATTAAAACGCACTTAAACTTGGTAAACAGGTTTGCACGGCGCACACCTGAACTGAAACAGGAAGGTTATAAGAAAATAAGGAAATGCTGCAGCAAGGAAATTGGAGTACAAATGACTAATTAACACATAGGAACCTACAGTGTGCCATTGACAACAGCTAACAAGGCTGCAAGCAGCTATCTGCAGAAAAGGAAAGGGGAGGGGCTGTACTGCAAAGAAAACAGTAAAGTGTCACAGCTGAACAAAGCAGGTTTGCATTATATCAGCTACAAGACACATTTTGCAACACATGACTGGGTAGGGAAAGTACAAAACAAGAAATACGGTAGGTGGAGGCATGCCTGATAATGGTAGGGGATCATGGTATAAAAGTGAATTAAAGGGCAACAGATTAATCAAGGCAGGCAAGCATAACTCCACACTAAAGGCCCCACACTTGTAGTACTCACTGTAAAACCCATAATTAAGATACCCTGCAGCTGGAATTGCTCATACACACCCAATGACATCAGCAGCATCCATAGCACAATAGTATAAAGTGTGAAAGCACCTCACACACACTTGTGTATTCCCATACACTCTGCACCTTTGGTGTATACAGATGGGGAACTTTTAATATGTACATGTTAAGGGCTGTCATAGCTTCGATCCACCAGCATGTGTTGGAGACTGAAGGTGGTGTGGAGGATGATGCTCACAACCACCCCAGGCACCAGAGGAGGAGAAGAGTGTTCAGATCCAGGGTAACCTACCAGGGGCTACGTGATCTGGAGATAGTAGAGCATTACAGGGTGGACAGGGACACCCTACAGCAACTTTTGGAGCTGTGCTGGCCATGGCTCAGACCTAGAACAAACAGAGGGGAACCCATCCCAGTGGATACGAAGGTATGTGTAAGCCTGAGAATACTAGCTACAGGTACCTTTCAAAGGCCAATTGGGGATATCATGGGGATCTCACAGGCATCAGCATCCAGGGTACTTCACAAGTTCCTGGATGCCATGTTACCACATGCCAATGAGTACATATACTTCCCCCGAACGCAGGAGGAGTTGGCCAGCAATATGCGTCTCTTCCACCATGTGGCAGGATACCCAGAGGTACTGGGTGCAATGGACTGCATGCACATACACATCAAGTCACCACCCGGTGAGCAGGGTAGGCACTACATAAACCGCAAGGGATACCCCTCCATCAACTGCCAGGTCATGTGCAATGCCTAGGGCATTACCATGGATGCGTGTGCTGGCAGCCCTGGAAGCTATCATGACTCCCACATCTGGCATGCCTCACAGTCGTATCAGGTATTTGCCAGGGAGGACATCCCATATGGCCACCTGGTGGGGGATGCTGGCTATGCACTGGAACTGTGGATGATGACTCCCACACACACCCATGCAAAAACACCATAATGAGGCACATACACAAACCAGAATCATCATAGAGTGCATGTTTGGGATGCTTAAATCACGGTTCTGTTGCTTGGACATATCTGGTGGAGCCTTGCAGTACTCTCCAGGCACGTGTGCCTACATCTTCATAGTATGTGCTATGCTACATAATATGATCCTGTGGAAACAGCTGCAGCAGGGACAGAATGGTGAAGGCTCTCACAGCCCACCACCATTGCCAAAGGCCCCACAGGCACAGAGGTACGCAGACCATGAACACCCTGAGCCAGCCCCAGTAGGCAGATGGAGGCATGCCCCTTATGCCCATGCCTTGGCAAGGAGGGAATGTTTAGCACACACACTGACAGTATAGGCATCTGGGGACTGACACCTTTCTCCACCTGCACACACAGTAAAAATGGATGGCACACAAACAAGACTACCTGTAAATTGTCATGTATAGGCAGCCTACTGTGTGCATCCAACATAGGCAGCCCTCAACTATTGCACACACAACTGCTATTGGCACAAGGTAAGTCAACACCTAAACAGTAAATTAAGCTATCAGCATGTGCTGATACTGTATGTATAGATTCATATGTTCATAGGTAGGTACTTGGCTAACTGCCTGAGGGCATTCATAAGCCTAGCCAAAATATATCAGTTTTTGATTAATTAACTGTCCCTCTGTGGAGCAGAGCCAATGGCGGGATTCCTGGGTTGTATCTACTGTTCCCCATCCACTCTTTATATATGTGTAATGTAATTAGGGATGCAGTTCTAAAGCATAGGGAGTTTCTGTGACATGAATCTGTCCCTCCAGCATCTTCTAGTTATTGTTGTGGAGGTTTAGCTCACTACAGCATGTAGTTCACTGTGACATGGATTCCCATAGGTGGAGCATATCCATTAAGCCTGAGTTGGACATGGCTTTGTTGGCCAGCAGAGATCATCACTGAGTAAACGAGATGCCACTGAGTAAAGCAGGAGTTTATTCATTTTGGCTGCATAGGACATGTGTTTGAGGCCAGTAACCCTCTTGGTGAGGTATGTTCTTGGACCTTCCAGCTGTCGGAAGTGCCTTCTGAGGTACATTCCAAATGAGTTATTATACTCTATGATGGGACTAATGAGTGATGAGTAAAGGGGCACTATAACCTCAGTATGTCTGGATGTGAACCCTTTAGTAATCAGATGGCCTACATAGAAGGATGTCCTAACTACTTTGGAGATATGATTGTCAAAGGAGAGATCACTATCTACCTTAGTCCCCAGATACCCTCATCTGTATTAAAGTGGCTGCCACTTATGTGTTAATATGTGGGTGTTTAGTTTTTCCAAAATGGAATGACCATGCAGTTTGTGGCACTTAGCTGGAGTCCATGACTTTGACACCCTATGTTGGTCTCTGTGAGGCCCCTTGAAGGATGTCTGTGTCAGCTGGACTGTCAATTATGTCTCCCAGTTTGCAGTCATTACCAAACATGGTCTGCCGTAGTTCACCTGTGTTTGCCTGTACCTCTCAAAAGTATATGCCAAACAGTAGGGGTCCCAGGACTGAGACCTGTAGGACACTAGCTGTGACTGGTTAAGAGTTGGACCTGGAGGCTGCTAGTCTTACCATGTAGGTACTGTGTGTAAGCCTGTTGGCAACACATCCTGTGATGTATGGGTTTATGTACAGGCTGGTAAGTTTATCAATAATACCTGAGTAGGGAATGGTGTCAAAAGCCTTGGCGAGGTCCAGGTAGTATGTGTGAACCACTTCTCTCCTCATCTAACATCTTGGTTACTGTCTGTAAGATGTCAAACAGGTTCAGTAGGCATGATCTCCACTTGGCCAAGCTGACCTGGGTTGGGTCAAGTGTTTGGAGGTTATCAATGTCTTTTTCAATGAGTGCCATGAGGATGCACTCCATAGCTTTCCAGACCAGGCTAGTCAGGCTTATGGGGTGGTAGTTACCATGGTAAGTTGTGTTTCTACCTTGGAATGGAATTACCATTGCTATGCACCATTGTATGGGCATGTAGTCTGTGTAGAGGCTGAGGTTGAAAAGCTTAATTAGGTGGGGGGGTTAGTTTGTCTTGTAGTGTTTGCAAGATGCAGTCTGGGACACCATCTGCCTCCATTGATGCTGTGTTTTGCCATCTGAGAGGGCCATTTCCACCTGTGTGTCTCTGATGTCTGGGATACTGTACTTTCCGGGTATTGTTGTGGGCTCTTTAGGGGGTGAAGTTTGCACTGAATGTATCTGCAAGGATGTTGGAGATATCAGTAGGGTCAGTATATTTTGTGCTATATTGACTGGCACAGTGCAAATCTGTATGTTACCACTTAGATCCTTGACATAACCAAAGAAGACTTTGTGGTTATCTTTTGAATCCCTGCCTATTTTTCTGTTGATGTTAGCCTAGGAAGATTTCATGAGGGACCTATGTTTCTTATTAATACTGGTCACGGATGTCTGCCCTTCTTGGGTTTTGCTGTTTTTCTGGACTACTGTCCTACTTCTGTTGTATAGCCTGTTTATTGCAGGGGTCCATCAGACTGGTGTGCTTGTCTAGGAGGAGCACGTCTTTTTTTACCAGTGATGGCATGATCCATACATCCTTGTAGGTACTTATAGAGTGCATTTGTAAATATTTCTGTATCTTGAGCAGTGTTTTCCTTTAGTGTGGGGGCTGTAAAACCTCACACCTCTGTCTTTAGTTGTGTGAATTTAGCTGTAAGGAAGGTATTCACTGTGGCTTCCTTGGGTGGGGGAGATGGTTGGGTGTGGAAATCATCAGTGAATAGTCCATGGTCAGATCTAACCAGAGTTTACCTCTGCTGTGGTGCACCTGTCGCCCATGTTGGTGATTACCACTTTTAGTATGTTTCCACCTCTCGTCAGGGAGTTTACCATCTGGCACAGGGCATATGAGGTGATAAATTCCAGGAAGCGCTGGGCCTGGAAGTGAGTACTCGAGTAAGTTTCCCAGTTAATGGTAGGGTAGTTGACATCGACCAATACCAGGGTGTTCGGTAGGACTGTCATTTCCATTGTCTCCAGGTAGGAGGAGTGGTGGTCCTGGGTCATGGAGGGTGATCTGTAGCAGGCCACAGTTTGCATTGCAGTTGTGGCTGATGTTAGCTGCACATAGATGATCTCAGAGGTATCATGCTGCCCCACTAACCTGGAGGTGTAGATATCCCTGATGAATATGGATACACCCTCTCCATGTCTGTGTCAGTCCTTGTTCTGTGGCCAAAATGTGTGGTATGGGTTGTAGTCCGGTAGTGCTGGTGTGCCCTCAGGAGCCTTAAAACAGGTCTCAGTTACTGCACAGATGTTGGTGTTGTCCATATGGAGGAGTGCTGTGAGTGCTTGCATGTTGTGATTACAACCCCTGGCGTTGAGTAGCATAACCTTCAACGATTTTGCTATTGTGCTGTTTACGGAGGTGGGAATCACCTTTGAGAGTTGCCTAAAAAAGGCACCATGGGGGTGCCAATAGCCTTGGCCAGTATTCCAAAGCCTAAGGCTGACACATGCAAGCTGGTATGGTATTGTTGCATGCATGTTTCCCATCTGTGCTTGTTTCTCATCTTTCCTGTAGGTAACCTACTGGTAAGCAATAGAAAGCCTTAAACATATACAAGTCTTCTAGCTTCCATGATAGGCTTTTGGAGTGATTAAGTATCAGTGCTCTGTATGTTCTTGCTGTACTTAACTGTTTTCTGACTACATGGTGATTTTTCTCTCTATATTGTGATCTGAAAGCTCTGTTTATTCACATATTATGTCTGTGATGGCCTGCACTTTAGAGTTTCACAGATATGTAGTAGGCTATCTGCCCAAGGACATTTAGAAGCATAGCTATAGTGTGATGGCTTTCTCTGCACTATTGATGAAGTAACTGAGCCTCTGTCAAGCATATCCAATGAAGTGATTCAAGGCAGAGTTGCGGAAAGCTGTTGAAGACTGGCGTGGCGTAGGGTGATAGGGGCACTTAGTGATCTAATGGGGACATGTTAACGTGAAACATCAACGCCATTCAATTTCCCCAACAGGTCTTGCAGCTATAAAACTGGAGGGGCTCCCCCACCCCCAGAGAGTATGGTTCTGGGACACATGATCCAAGGGGGTGTATATTCTGTTACCCATTCACACATCGAAGTTTCTCATGAAGTGTGTCAGTGAGGGGCTATGCCTAATGTAGTTAGGAATTTAATTTATAGTCTCTCATTTCATTTATGTTTTTATTTCAGGAGTAAGTGAAGCTCAGTGAGTTTGGGCACCTCCGTCCTTTGCTTAGCCTAGCTTACACATAGAAATCATCTAAATAGGAAATAGGCAGAAGCAGCATTAATGTCAATAGTGTAATGGTTGCAGCATTTGCATAGTATCTGTGCATTCCTGGTTCAAATCCCAGCAAAGTCAGAGATGTTTTTCTTGTAGTATACCTTAACCACAGCTTGCAAATTTAGGTAGTATTCTTCAGTATAATAAACATTTGAAATACCCATGTGTGCTGGAGGGTAAAGTCAACAGAGAATGTAATGTAATGTAAGCACATCGTGAGATGTTACTTCACTGAAATATATATATTCTGAGTAGTTAGCAGATGTGGCCGTGTTTGAGCGCACAGGTTATACGTTTTAAAGTTTATTTAACTGCTGCTTTAATGTCGCACAAACACTTTTAAACATGCTTACAACTGCTTAAATGAGCCTTATTCTGGAGTAAAACACATTTTTAAAGCTTCACAGGTGTTGAACCCTGGACCATGCACACCATAGTCATGGAACTTACCACTAAGCTATCTGAGCTGTATACATGTTTTGTGATCTTTAGACTGCACCTTATACTATAGCAATTCCATTCCACAGTACTGACCACAAATGGGACAGTCACTTTGTGTGCATATGTACAGTACATTGTAATGTACTGTAGTTTGTGAATCAACATATACAAGTCTACATATGTATAACTATTACAAATTAATACTAAATATATATATATATATATATATATATATATGTGTGTGTGTGTGTGTGTGTGTGTGTGTGTGTGTGTGTGTGTGTGCACGTCAGTGATGTCTGCACATATATATATATATATATATATATATATATATATATATACACATTTACATCTATAGCCATATATATAAACATCTATGAACACACTTTGTGACACAGAAGCAATCCAAAGGAATTGAAGTGTACACAAAACACATGCAGCTCTGCTATTATAACTATTAATATTAACTTAATTCACCATAGAAGGGATGGTTGCTGCATATGTGGAGATTGGGGTGGGGGGAGGAATGATGGGAAATAAAATTATGCATCAAGGAGAGCCTGGGTTGGGTGTTCAATAAGTGAACTGGAGGAGTATACATGGAGTATGGGGACAATATAAAAAAGAAACAAAACAAGAACCATTTCCATCCATAATACACCCTGTCAGGTCACATTGCAACACGTAATTCCACAAACATATGAACATTAACATGTATCATACATATGTACACCAACTGACTGTCACATTTGTTTTCAGTAGTGAGGAATGCCCGTAGTAAAATGTATATTCTAAACACCATAACATTTGTACATATCTCAGATGCCTTAGTGGCAAAGTCAGTGACTGTGGTGTTCATAGTCCCGGGTGCAAGGGCTGTTAATTTATTCTGAGGGCCAGAATAAGGACTGTTGGATGCAGGTTGATTAAAGCAATTTTAAACAGTTGTAAGTGGTTTTGCACTGGTTTGCGTGATGGTAAATGGTGCGTAAACACAGTTAAATGGATAAGCGCTTCACAGGTTTAACCTTTGCTTAACATCACGCAGACCATGGGCAAACCTGCTTACAACTGCTTAAATGTGCATTAATCACACTTTCTCTACCAGTGCCTGTTCTGACAGGTAAAATAATAACCACTTCCAGGATTAGAGCCCACAACCATGTACACCATCCTCAGAGTAAGCTACAACTAAGCTACCTGAGATGTACCTATGCTAGATGTGTATTCAGACAGGTTAAAACACAAAAGGGAGGATTGTGTGGAAATAGGACAAACCGCCATGTACCCAATGAAAGGTGCATGCTCTATATATATATATATATATATATATATATATATATATATATATATATATATATATATATATAGAGAGAGAGAGAGAGAGAAAGAGAGAGAGATACATAGATACATGTCGATATATATTGAGATATACCTATATACGTAGATATATAGATAGGTTAAAAACATGCACACATCTATGGAGGTGCATATAAATGTATGCAATCATATATATTATATATCTATATCTATATCTATATATATATATATATATATATATATATGCATACCACCATACATACATGTGTGTATACAGCATCTGAAGTGTTCAAATCTGAGTATAACATGGATCATAGCAATCACACATTCTGCCACCCCCAAACAATATAATACATAACATATGAAGAGTATATGACAATACACTATTACAAATATATTCTATGGACATGAGCCAAATAGGGTTAGTCACCAACATAACTACAATGACTACAAATATCCATGACAGAAATACACAGACATCTTTCATTTAGAAAGACTTTATTACATTCCGATGTATTGCCAAAAGGATTCAAGGACGAACAATACCTGCATGCTATACAGGAAGCATTTAACGGTGCCTTAATGAATAAGCCTGCCATTACCATAGTATTAGTCCACTAAGGGATAGGTGTTCACATAGGGAAAGAACCCCCACACACATATTGAATATGTATAAAAGCAGTTCCTACACACCTGCATCTGCTTTGTATACCACACCATCTCCACCACATACTGTCATACCATAACCAATTATTCACTCACTGTACGACATCTGCTGAAACCTTAACATACCTGGACAGAGACACACTAACATGGCCCTATGTGAAATAGTTGCTGTTATACAATGGAACAGATGCTGATGTTACAAGGTTTGTTTGAACTAATCCTTTTTCAGAGGGTTGAAAAATAATTACACCAGGAAGTGTTACCAATTACTGATTATCAGCACAGTATGATACACATTTACACCAAACTAAAGATGTCTGGTGAGCACATTGTAAACCCCATAACATTATATGCATAGCTATGCAGCCTTGAGCTGGTCAAACATCCTGGCTAGACTGAAACATATGCAGAAGTATTAGGTACAAACAAACCCTGCACAAGTAGCAATGTTCAGAAATATAACAGCAGTACTCACATGTAGACCAAATCTTCTAGGCATTACACACAATATGTTTGTGTTTGTCTCCATACAGCTGTTGCAATAGATTTCAAACAAACACTTCCATGCTGTCTTCCTCACAAGGAAGGCAAGGGGACAACGCTCAAGTGGAGTACTCAGTTATACTCCACCGTTGCCATGGTATTGGCTAAGGGAGTAGCTGCACAGCTGATGTGCATGTAATTAACTACTGTGGAACACCAATTGGTGATCAGGATAGCACATGTTACTAATCTTTAATTATAAAAGGATGCCTTGTCACACATACAAACCATCTGTATCTACCTGCAGAATAGTACAAAATACCCAACAGAAGATCGAAACACAAACCGAAAATGATTAATATACCAGTCAATAACACCTCCAATTACTAAGAAGGTATGTATAACATTTAGTATGTTTGTGTATGTAGTACCTGTTCTGTAATAATTACAGTGTAATCAATGCATACAGTGGAAATAGCTATATTGTAGTGATGTATTGTTGAGCAGTAGTAATACTTGTAGTATTCTATGTGTGTACTGCTGTAGGTCACAAGACAACTCCTCATACACCACAAGGGATGATAAGTATGGGCTTGGAATTCACCAATTCTTTTCCAGCCACTGTCAGTGTCAGGGCTGGTCCAACAAGTATGTACTATAACTGGGGATAGTATATGTTGATATATTGTAACAGTAGATATATGTATGGGTGTATTAGTGAGATGAACATGTCAAAGGTGTATCAGAAACTATAGACAATGTAAGCTTGTACAAACGTAAACCTTTACAGATCAAGCTGAATAAATTGCAGAGAGACCGCCGGGACTTTCAATTGGGTAATATCTTCACATGGCCTCGTGATTCGCTGATAAAGGGAAATACAGAAAGGAACGACCCTTATGAGATACGTCAGCACGCTGAACTTCGTACAACGGTTGATGAAGCTTGCATTGAACAGTGTGGGACTCAGGTGGTCAATGAGAATTGTACTGAGCGTACTAAGTTAGTAGTGCCATCTGTAGAAAGCGCTAATAAGAAATTTGCTTTAGAAACAGGAGCCAAGAAGAAAACATTTACTGTTAGTGCAGAGGTACATAGAGCGGCCGACTACACTACACCATTGGCTACAGTAACAGGCTCGACTGTGACTTCCAGTACATCGAAAGAAGAGGCGCAATTTTTTCGTTTGAATTTTCCGCTCCCAGTGAGGGACAGCTCATTAAATCGAGTGGGCAGGCAGCGACAGAGGAATCAACGGATAGACAGAGGAAGGAGTACCACCAGGTACAAAAGGAAACACGAGGAAGAGGTGAACAATGTTTATACCATCAAAAAAGCTCTTCAGCAAGTAAGCATTAGTGACTAATTTGTCACAACATATATTGACAGATACTGAGCTTAATGTGTTGAGTAAAGGTTTGTCTTTCATACCTTCAGCTAATATGTCTTTAACAGACATAGTTTTTGATCTTAAAATGTTTACCAGGAATTTGACATTAAAATGCATGTTTAAACAAAGTGACACCATTATTGATTATTCTTTAAGAAAACCTAGTACTTTTATTCCCAGGCCAATGGCTTTAGTTAATGCCTTTGAACAGATGTGTCTCTCTGATATTTATAAAGTTTATAATGATAAACAACAAATTAATAGAAAATATAATTTAAGTAAGGTTGAGTCACAAGCACTTTATAACTTGGAAAATGATGACAATTTAGTCATCAGACCAGCAGATAAAGGGGGTGGGATTGTCTTGTTAAATAGTGAAGATTATGAATGCCTAATGCATGAAATGTTGAGCAATGTTGATTTCTATCAAAAAATAACTGTATTATATATGAAAAAGATGACAACAGTTGTTAATGAGCAGATAGAATATTTGGCACATCTAGGTTTATTGTCTGATGATATTGTAAAATTTTTTAAAACACCGCACTACACTGTACCAATTATTCAAGGGTTACCAAAGCTCCATAAGAACATGGCCAGACCTCCAATGCATCCTATAGTGGCAGGGAGGGGTTGGTGCACTGAAAGTATATCCATATATTTGGAGAAGAAGTTAAAGCATATGGTAGAGAAATCAGTATATGTTTTGAAAGATACAGAACATTTTCTGGGTTATTTATATGTAGGTACTAATTGTGGTTTCTTGGATGTAGACTATTTCTTTGTTACTCTTGATGTAGTCTCACTATTTACGGTTATTCCAAATGATACAGGACTAGACTTTCTGAAGGAACAACTTATTAAGTGCAGTTTATATAACATTAGTGAGATTGAAACTTTTTTGAAGTTAATGTCCATTGTATTGATGAATAATGTATTTCTCTTTAGAGATCAAGTTTATTGGCAGAGAAATGGGGTAGCTATGGGGAGTGCTTGCTCCAATAGCTATGCTAATGCAGTTATGATGCAATGGGAAGCAATTCACTTATTGGAAGGTCCATATAGTAAATTTATTTTGTTCTACAGGAGGTTTGTAGATGACCTTTTTATGATATGGGGTGGTACATTACTAGAATTAATGGATTTTGTTAAGCATATTAATGGCTCCACAGAATTTTTGAGATTTACTATGAATTATTCAAGAACAAACATTAACTTTCTAGATGTACTTGTAGAAAGGGATGTTAATGGCACTATCTCTACTAAATTGTTTAGAAAGGAATGTCATGTTAATAGTCTTCTCTCTAGAAGTAGCATGCACCCTAACCATATTTTTAGGAATGTGGTGCAGAATCAGTTCTATAGAGCCTCCAGGTTGAATGTAAGGAATGAAGATTTTCAAGAACAGAAATCTAGAACCACCAGAGAACTTGTTGAGAGAGGTTATGATCGACCATTTGTTGAACATAATGCAGCTCATGTCACTCATTTGAGAGACACTAGAGCCAAACCCTATTTCTCAGAGAGGCAGTCTAGAGAGTTTAATAGTAAAGGAGATAAAATTAAAGTATGTATACCATACTCAAGGGATGTTTTTAGATATACTGATCTTATTAATCAACATTGGAGCATATTGTTGACAGATCCACAGATAAGTAGTATAATAGGATTCAAGCCTCAATATATTTTTAAAAATAGAAATAATTTAAAAAGGAGGTTATGTAATGTTAAAGAGAGGAATATTAGATGTGCTCCCTTTGGTACTAAACCATGTGGTACGTGTACACAGTGTAGACATATTGGTGAAGAGACATCTTTTACACATCCAGATACGGGTAGAGTCTTTGATATTAGAGTACAAGCTAACTGCGAAACCAAGCATGTTGTCTATTTAGCAGTATGTGTTTTGTGAAAATGTTTCTACATAGGCAAGACAGACCACACTCTCAAAGATAGAATTAGAGAGCACATATACCACATAGGTAAAGGCAGTGATACTAATGCTCTAGCCAAGCATGTGAAATTAGTAGGTGGACAGCATAAATTTTTATTTACAGTTGTGTCCAGGACCTATGAGAGTGCTAGAATGGGTGATATTAGGTCCAGGACTGAAGAAATGGAAGCGAAATGGATAGTGATGTTAAGGGCTAATTTTGGCCATGGACTCAATGACCACATTCCTTTGAAACCAGTGTTAGGTAAAAGAGCCCTTTTTAGATAAATTATGTTTTTAGATATACACACATATATATATATATTTTGTGTATATTAGTATTTTTATGCAATTGCTGTATTTTTGATACATCTTTGACATATTTTCAATATGCTTTTTTATTATGTATTTATATTTTATCATATTTCTTTAAATGTTAATTGTTTTTGATCATGTGATTATTTTAGAAGTGGATATAAGGTGTGTTTTTTGTGTTAGAGTTACACCTGACAAAGCATTTGGGAAAGCGCTAGTGTGAGCAATAAAGTGGCACTATTTGTTTAATTCCTGGTACTTTTTATTTTCTACAAAGAGACACTGGAATCTTGCCTCAGCAGCCTTTTTGGTAGTATTTTGTTTCTTATTATTAGCTGCTATTGGGGTATCTGGTATTTGGTCGTTTACTTCGTTTTATTATATATATATATATATATGTCTGTAAGGCAATGCATACCCCCGTGCAAATGCACTTACACACACTTACTGGTGCTTATATATGCTTACTACTGCTTATTTATGCTTAAACCTGCTTACTAGTGCCTTATTCATTATGACACTGACACTTCACTCCAGTTCACTTTTAATTGCTAAAATAAGAAAAAAATAATAAAACAGCCACCAATGACTAATAATAGTAGGTCTTCACTATTTTAAACCACTGGCCAGCGGTTTATGCCTGGTGAAAGTGCTTAGTTATTTGGTTCTGTGTTTTATTAAAATAGTGAAGACCTACGTTTAGTCCTTGGTGACTGTTTTATTATTTTTTTCTTATTTTAAGTGTTGAGTGGTGGTTTATCCGCTTGGATTTCTTTGTTTTTTTCACGTTTAATTGTTATTATGCAGGTTATACAGCAGACAGATGTCAAAATATGTTCATATACAGATTACCAATGGAAAATGGTATGTGCTGCAGTGAGATTTGGAACGGGAATGTCTGTTCATTAGGCGGATGCTCTAACCACTACACTATTGCTGTGCTGCTTCATTTGCATATATACCCATATACCCATGGATCCTAGTTCCCCAAACACCCACCCCAACACTTCACTGACACAGCAGTCATCCATTCCCCAGTTGGATACACGGTGTATCCACACCACTACACATTGGCCACTCCCTACTCCTGTAGACCCATCCCATGGGTTGACTCACTCCACGTATCCTCAGACATCCCAAAAGTTTAGTCCACGCACATTGGTGAAATGTGTGACCAATAGGACACTATTCACAATTTTTGGGTTGTCCCACCTGGGACACACATGTCTTTATTTCAAGATTAGACTCTATACTTCATTACATCATTACTCCTGTTAATATGACACTACAATAAATTAATAACTATGACTATGTGGTAATGCACACATTACACATGAGAGCTAATAATGTAGGAGTTCGGCAAAAATATATTACAAATAGGACCGGTTTAGTGATTGGCGTTGCCGTGGCAGGCAGATCACAGGAATGATTCCATGTGTGAGAAAGTCCTCACATTTGATTTTTTGCGAACAGCACAGACTTTGGACAGTGTTCACACTTCTGCATTTTTGCAGATTCGTCCCTTCCCTCTTATGCACAACCTATTATTCTATCTACTGTCGAGGTTTGTAGGGGCACTTTCATGTTATTTATGTATGTAAAAGGAATGAATGTGTTACATGGAATGTACTTCTACATATAGATGTATGCATGTGTCCGAATTCGCTGACCTCCACAAGGTGGTCCAATTAGAACCAGGCCATCCAACCTTGACACGCCTGGATCCATAATTTCATACCCATGGTTCCTCCATCCCACCCGAGTTTGACATACATGCAAACCATCCATTCTCCAGTTACTATCACAGCCATGACATACCTCAACACATTACCCTCTCCCCAGCATTAGGGACCCTACACGTATGCTGTCCCAACCCATGTATCATCAGGCGCTCCCACCATTTAGTCCTTGAACATACCTGCCCTTGCTTGTGTAATGGTCGGAGGTCTAACCATCCTAGCAATTTTTGGGTAGTCCCACCAGGGACTACCCTGTGATTGTTTGTAAAGTAGACTTAGCAGATCAACAATGTTACTCCCACTGGTAGTATCCTGCCTGTGGTGTAAGTAACAGTGCTTTGCTCACCCCTGCCCAGCTTGATATGACATACGCTGGCAGCACTAAATAATACTGGAGTTGCTGTTTTATTGTCACGGCGTTCATTCTTTATATATATATATATATATATATATATATATATATATATATATATATATATATATATATATATATATATATATATATGTGTGTGTGTGTGTGTATTATATATCTGTACATACACATGCACATACATCTACATAATTATATACATTTCCTATGCTGGGCACTACTTACACCCATGCAAACACACTCAGACTTGCTTACTGGTACTTATATATGTTTACTACTGCTTATTTGTGCTTACACCTGCTTACTAGTGCCTTATTCATTATGACACTACCACTTTGATTGAATGACATTAGTTAAATATTTCATGCGGTACTCCAGTTCACATTTACATGTTATTATGTAGGTTATACAGCAAAACGATGTATAAATATCTTCATATACACATTCCACATGGAAAATGATATGTGCTATAGTGGGACTCCAACCATGAATGCCTGTTTATTAAGCGGATGCTGTAACCACTACACTATTGACGTTAACGTTGATGCCACATGTTCTTTTCTATTTGGATGATTTTGATGTGTAAGCTACGCTAAGCATGGGGCGACAACGTGCAAACACGCTGCGCTTCGCTTACACTTTCAATAATGAAGCAATAGAAATGTAAAATAAGGACACGGGGGAATCTAATTGTGATAGTTCTAGGGACAGGGCTCAACATTCCACTACATGCTTGTGTGTTTACTACTTTGATTTTATTTCAGTGTTCGTGGACACACTTGTATGCTTAGCATACATTTCAGTATCCACAGACACTGACTTAATTGCTTACTATTAGAGGCGGGCTCTAATAGTAAGCATAGTAGGTTTTGCAACTGTGGGGGCATGTTTATGCCTCTGCAGAGCACTTAAACATGCCCCCTGCACTCAGACATATTTCCTGTGCACGTCGAGGGTGCGGTAGCGCACCCTCATAAATATTCATATGGTGCTGCTGCACCATCTGTAAGGAGGACGCATGGTGCAAGGCTAAAACCGTCCTTGCGCCTAGTTTCATCAATCCAGGGGACAGTCTTTACAGCACAAATGGCAGTTTGACTGTTACTCTGTTTAAAGGACACATTGCAAACTCAGTGCAAGATAGAAACAATCTGGAAACATCTTCAGGCTTTTTGAAAGCTCTGTGAATAATTTTACAGCTTAAAAAATGCTGCAAGCATACCTCTCAACTGTACAGATTTTCGCAGAATGTCCAGATTTTTACTTCATATTTTTTATCTTTTTCTCATAAAATTTTAGTTTTCTAGCAAATCACTAGCCAGTCATTGAGGATTGAAGTCAAAATAATAACTGACAATTGAGTTTCAGACTTCATACCCTTCAGAAAATACATGTCAATGCAAAATCTATTATTCTATCAACTTTCTAACTTTATAAGAGCAGTATTTAAAAAAAGTGTCCCTATTTTTGAGTCTCTGTCCCCCCATTATTTATGGCTTTGTCCAGATTTGTTTTGCAGTAAGAAGTTTGAGAGGTATGGCTGCAAGTCAACTGTTCCCAAGTTATCAGCACTGAAGCAGAAAAGTAACTGAAGGCAAATGAAGACTGTAAAGAGAATATTGCCAGTCTAGTGACATATACTTTAAAAGCACCAGCAACATAAAAATCCAGGACACTTTTTACAAGTCTGACTAACTTGTGCTTTCCTTGTTAGGAAAATACATTCAACATTTGTTGAGTTGTTTTTATCTGCCAGTTACCTGACTCATTGTGCAATCAAATATTTCTGTCATACACATAGCTGGCTTTAGGCACCAGTGAACTCTGCGGTCGCCGGGGTCCCCCTGTTTCTGGGGGCCCCCCAACCGCAGCAAGTCATCGTATTTTTGATATTTTGTAACATGTCTGTCAAGTCAGTAGAAGCTAGTACAGTAATCCTGTATACTTGGTTCATAGAAGGTTACTAGGCTAATGGCCCTAGAGCCCTTAAAAGCCTAGCCATATTTATCCAAAGTTGCCCCAATTGTCTGTGGTTAGATGATTGAAGTTCTCAGAGGTAAAGGTCTGTGGTAGCTAATACTGACTTCCTCTGTCCAGGAGGGATATGGGCACCATCCCAGGAGTGAATTTGTTGTCACCCATCCATTGATCTAAGTTGCGTCTTAAGAGGGTCAAGGAGGGGCTCTGTTTCACATGAAATGGAGGCTTGTTCCAGAGAAGTAGCAGTCTCTATGAGATATATCTATCTCTCTAGCATGACATGTTCATGTCAGAGGCTAGGTTAAGATCACTGGAGCGAGAGATCCCCCTGCAGTTAGATTTACAAATGGGTATCATTTCCATCAGAGCCTGGTTAGAGACTGACCTGTAAGTCAGGCACAGTTCACCCCTTAGCAACCTGTACTTAATAAACCAGCTGGGTAATAACTCTTATTTTATCTCCTTTAAAATTCAAAGATATATCTGGCTATAGTAACAGTGTTTTATCATAATTCCATTAAATATTTTGCCACAGATATAGTGCCCCTGGCTTAATCATCCTTGACTGTGTGTGTGTATCTGTGAGAGGGTGGGGAGGTGTCAAAAACTGCTGCTGGTTGGGAAAAATGATGATAAAAAATGTATTCATTTCTTGATTATGCTCTTTAACCTGAACAGGGTTGTGATACACCCTAATAGCATAAAGGTGATAATGAGCATGAGCAATGTAAGCACTGAGGAGATCAGCAGCCCAGAGTGACCAAGGTAAGCACTGAGGAGATCAGCAGCCCAGAGTGACCAAGGTAAGCACTAGAGAGATCAGCAGCCCAGAGTGGCCAAGGTAAGCACTATGGAGATCAGCAGTCCAGAGTGACCAAGGTAAGCACTATGGAGATCAGCAGCCCGGAGTGACCAAGGCAAGCACTATGGAGATCAGCAGCCCAGAGTGACCAAGGTAAGCACTAGGGAGATCAGCAGCCCAGAGTGACCAAGGTAAGCATTATGGAGATCAGCAGCCCAGAGTGACCAAGGTAAGCACTAAGGAGATCATCAGCCCAGAGTGACCAAAATAAGCACTAAGGAGATTAGCAGTCCAGAGTGACCAAGGTAAGCACTAGAGAGATCAGCAGCCCAGAGTGACCAAGGTAAGCACTATGGAGATCAGCAGCCCAGACTGACCAAGGTAAGCACTATGGAGATCAGCAGCCCGGAGTGACCAAGGTAAGCACTATGGAGATCAGCAGCCCAGGGTGACCAAGGTAAGCACTAGGGAGATCAGCAGCCTAGAGTGACCAAGGTAAGCATTATGGAGATCAGCAGCCCAGAGTGACCAAGGTAAGCACTATGGAGATCAGCAGCCCAGAGTGACCAAGGTAAGCACTATGGAGATCAGCAGCCCAGGGTGACCAAGGTAAGCACTATGGAGATCAGCAGCCCAGAGTGACCAAGGTAAGCACTAAGGAGATCAGCAGCCTAGAGTGACCAAGGTAAGCATAATGGAGATCAGCAGCCCAGAGTGACCAAGGTAAGCACTATGGAGATCAGCAGCCCAGAGTTACCAAGGTAAGCACTATAGAGATCATCAGCTCAGAGTGACCAAGGTAAGCACTACGGAGATCAGCAGCCCAGAGTGACCAAGGTAAGCACTAAGGAGATCAGCAGCCCAGAGTGACCAAGGTAAGCACTATGGAGATCAGCAGCCCAGAGTGACCAAGGTAAGCACTAGGGAGATCAGCAGCCTAGAGTGACCAAGGTAAGCATTATGGAGATCAGCAGCCCAGAGTGACCAAGGTAAGCACTATGGAGATCAGCAGCCCAGAGTGACCAAGGTGAGCAATAGGGAGATCAGCAGCCCAGAGTGACCATGGTAAGCACTACGGAGATCAGCAGTCCAGAGTGACCAAGGTAAGCACTATGGAGATCAGCAGCCCAGAGTGACCAAGGTAAGCACTAGGGAGATCAGCAGCCCGGAGTGACCAAGGTAAGCACTATGGAGATCAGCAGTCCAGAGTGACCAAGGTAAGCACTATGGAGATCAGCAGCCCAGAGTGACCAAGGTAAGCATTAAGGAGATCAGCAGCCTAGAGTGACCAAGGTAAGCATTATGGAGATCAGCAGCCCAGAGTGACCAAGGTAAGCACTATGGAGATCAGCAGCCCAGAGTGACCAAGGTAAGCACTAAGGAGATCAGCAGCCCAGAGTGACCAAGGTAAGCACTATGGAGATCAGCAGCCCAGAGTGACCAAGTTAAGCACTAAGGAGATCAGCAGCCCCGAGTGACCAAGGTAAGCACTAAGGAGATCAGCAGCCCAGAGTGACCAAGGTAAGCACTATGGAGATCAGCAGCCCAGAGTGACCAAGGTAAGCACTAGGGAGATCAGCAGCCTAGAGTGACCAAGGTAAGCATTATGGAGATCAGCAGCCCAGAGTGACCAAGGTAAGCACTATGGAGATCAGCAGCCCAGAGTGACCAATGTGAGCACTAGGGAGATCAGCAGCCCAGAGTGACCAAAGTAAGCACTAAGGAGATCAGCAGCCCAGAGTGACCAAGGTAAGCACTAAGGAGATCAGTAGCCCAGAGTGACCATGGTAAGCTCTATGATGATCAACAGCCCAGAGTGACCAAGGTAAGCACTATGGAGATCAGCAGCACAGAGTGACCAAGGTGAGCACTAGGGAGATCAGCAGCCCAGAGTGACCAAGGTAAGCACTATGGAGATCAGCAGTCCAGAGTGACCAAGGTAAGCACTATGGAGATCAGCAGCCCAGAGTGACCAAGGTAAGCACTAAGGAGATCAGCAGCCTAGAGAGACGAAGGTAAGCATTATGGAGATCAGCAGCCCAGAGTGACCAAGGTAAGCACTATGGAGATCAGCAACCCAGAGTGACCAAGGTAAGCACTAAGGAGATCAACAGCCCAGAGTGACCAAGGTAAGCACTAAGGAGATCAGCAGCCCAGAGTGACCAAGGTAAGTACTATGGAGATCAGCAGCCCAGAGTGACCAAGGTAAGCACTATGAAGATCAGCAGCCCAGAGTGACCAAGGTAAGCACTATGGAGATTAGCAGCCCAGAGTGACCGAGGTAAGCACTAAGGAGATCAGCAGCCCAGAGTGACCAAGGTGAGCACTAGGGAGATCAGCAGCCCAGAGTGACCAAGGTGACCACTAGGGAGATCAGTAGCCCAGAGTGTCCAAGGTAAGCACTAGGGAGATCAGCAGCTCAGAGAGATTGATTTTTAGTAATGTTCTTAAAAACATGAGAAAGATTCATACCACCATGATGAAGCAGTGTATTTCTCCTACAAGTCTTCCTATACATAGAAGTCTGTAAATTTGCACCATCTTTAAATAGATGGACTTCTAAAAAGTTTATCTCAGTTTCATGAACATTAAGACTAAATCTTAAAATCTCTGTAGTAGACTCTAAATAGGAAATAAAGTTCCCCAATTCCACATTAGTCCCATCCCATAAAAGAAAAATATCGTCCACAAACCTCCTGTAAAATTTAAGGTATGGACAAAATTCATGTTCAACAAAAACAAATTCGTCTTCCCAATTAGCCCTTACTAGATTGGTGTAGCTATTGGCACAATAAGTGCCCATAGCCACGCCAATCTTCTGCAAGTAAATGCAATTGTCAAACAAAAACACATTATTTTCAAGGATAAGGTCCAACAGTGTACAGCAGAGAAAGATCATATCATGTGTAAAATCACTATGCTTATGGAGAAATAATCTAACTGCTTCAACACCTTCCATATTAAGGATAACCGTAAAGAGTGTATTAACATCCAACGTAACCAGTAGAAAACTAGAGACATCATGTAAAGAACAAAAATCATATAAATCAGATAGAAAATGTGAAGTATCACGTAGAATAGTACCCACTCTATCAACTGAGCTTCTAAGCTTATGTTCTACATAAATCGAAAGAGGTTCAGTAAGCCATCCATTACCTGTAACAATAGGTCGTAGTGGGGGATCTAGATTATCTTTATGGATTTTCGGTAAGCCGTATATCAATGGAAAGAGGGGGTGCTCAACATTAAAATAATTATACATATCTAAATCTATTAACCTATTCATTAGCAAATCATATAGCTTATCATGAACATACTGAATAAGTCTATCTAATGAAGCAGGCTGTAATTTAGCGTACACAAGTTCATCTGATAACATCGTGGACATTTTATCATCATATACACTTTTATCAAAGGCCACAACCCCTCCTCCTTTATCAGCAGGTCTAATCTGTAAAGTAACATCTTCTTTTAAAGCTTTCAAAGCTCTATATTCAGCTGGTGTTAAATTTGTAAAATTCCTTTTCTTATTACCCACAGGTAACCTATTCAGAGTAAACAAATCACGTTCACATTTGTTTAAAAACAGCTCAACTGAAGGTAAAAGTGTAGGTCAAAAAGTGCTAGGCTTTTTATGTGCACATGAGCTCGTACCATTACTAGGAAAAATAACTTTTAACATCAAATTACGAGCAAATAATCTAAGTTCAAACATAGTGTCTATGAAGTCAGTTCGAGTAGCAGGTATGAAAGAAAGTCCTCGATTAAGTACACAAACCTGTTCTTTAGTAAGTTCAACAGAGGACAAGTTAAACAATAGCATTTCCTTGGCTGCTTTGGTGTGTACCTCTTGAACGGTTCCTTCTCGAGGGATAATTTTCTCTTCCTTTTGTCGCTCCACACAGGACCATCTTTGATAGGCACTGGTAGTGGAGGAAAAGAAGAATCAACAGAGCACAAAAGCGATGTTGATTTCGGCACAGCTCCAGTACGCTCACGTTCTTCTGCTGCAGATGTAGTTGCAAGCTCTAAAACAGAAGTCGCATCACCTGTAGTTGACGTCATTCCATTCACATGCGGAAAAGAGGCTAAACCAGGCTCTGAACTATTAAGTGAGCCTATAACTTGATTAATAGCCTGTACAGCATCATTTTTAATGGGACAATCACCTTCAGGCATAACCTGAACATTAAAAGATGTATAATTATTAGAAGTCACCCTCGGCCAAACAAAAATATGTCCTTGGCTAAAATCGTAAAAATCATGGTTTATCTTTTTACTCTTCACAATTATAAGTCTGTTCTCATAAGCAGCAACATTAGTGAACACTTCATCTATCTTCACTTTCAGAACATCTGAAGGCTCACTAGAAATAAGCTCTTTAAGAAGAATATTGACTTCTTTAAACAGTTTATCCTCAACAGGTTTGAAGAAATTAATTAATAGGCGTAAATAATTGAAACTAAGTTCAATATTCAGTTCTTGCCATTCACATAACAAATCAGGAAAGGTGTTCCTATAGGTGGGCATTCTCAGGACCCTAAGGCCCCTCGGGATCACCTTAAAACGTAGGCATGCCTCAAAATGTAAATGCTGCCATTGGTATCGTTTAAGTTTAAACATCTTATTTTCAGCCATATGTAACTTCTCCAAAAAAGCATGAGAATTAGCAATACTCACATCATCATGTACCTCTTCGTTCCCTAATTTCAGGGCAAATAAAGGATTGGTACCAATATTCATTAAACGTTGCAGTCTTTTACCAGAGTCAGTACGTTCACCAGTTACTTCTCTATAGCCAAGTTCAATATCAAGTCCATCCACCATGTCTGCAAAGGGTAACAAACAAAGCAAAGCAAAACACCAAAAAATGTGTATATACCAAAGCAGTAAAGGTCCCCGAATGTAAAACACAAACTGGAACTTGCAAAAAGTACTCCAGGACCACTAGGACTTCAGGCAGAAACAGAACCTTTTATTAAAATGTAAGCGCTTTCATGCCCACAACCCGGCACTTCATCAGACATAAGACAAATAAATCACAAGTTTAATATATATTATAATCAATTAAAATCAATTGATATAAAACAATTAAATAATTAATTAATTAATCAATTTACATTCCTTTAACAAAGGTTTTAAAGGTACAAATGCATTTAAACCAGGATTTCTATGTGCTTGCAACTTCATTATCCACCTACTCTCAGGTATATATGCATGTGTGTGTGTGTGTATATATATATATATATATATATATATATATATATATATATATATATATATACATATTTATATATATATATATGTGTGTGTATATATATATATATATATATATATATATATATATATATATATATAATATATATGTGTATGTATGTGTATATATATATATATATATATATATATATATATATATATATGTGTATGTATATATATGTGTGTGTGTGTGTGTGTGTATATATATATATATATATATATATATATATATATATATATATATATATATATATAGATTCACTTTATAATCCCGAAATCCTGAAATATCAATTTCAGAATTTCGGGACCATAAAGCCAAAACCTTACAACCCCGAAACCCCAGAAGCGTGAATTTTAAAATTGTGAACACTGCACTAACCATACACTACACACACACACACACACACACACACACACACACACACACACACACACACACACACACACACACACACACCCACACATATACACATACACACAGCTTTCCCCAACACACAAACACTCAAACCTACACTATATACAAGCAGTTGGTCAAGCCCACCTGCACCCCCCATGTGGGAGGGCTGTGCCCACCACACCTTCCCTACTTAAATATACTAACTCCACGGTTGCACTACACAGACAAACACACAACACCATACAAGCTACATTCCCCTCGCACATACTGATCACAGTAACCAAACCCACTGACACACACTAAAGCCCCGAACCCAAACCCCTGAACATAAATACTTACCTGAACTTCCAGCTATCCCTTCACACAGCGCAACACCAGAGGTGCTACTTCAAAATCTCCCTACTTTGGGATTTTGAAATCCGCGCTTCTGGGGTTTCGAACTTTTGAGCTTTCAGCTTTATAATTTCAGGATTCTGAAATTCGGTATTTTAGAATTTTGGGATTATAAAGTTTTCCTATATATATATATATATATATAATCTGTCTATATACTATGTGTGTGTTTGTATATGTGTGTGTGTGTGTGTGTGTGTGTGTGTGTGTGTGTGTGTGTGTGTGTGTGTGTGTGTGTGTGTGTGTATGTATGTGTATGTGCATGTGTATGCACGCATATAAGCTCACACTAAAAATGATAATTAAATCATGGTAATTACCACAAATTACACTAAAAAATGTAAGCATGATTGTTGGATTTCATCTAATGATAATGGAATTTGTTTTTTAAGACTTGTAAGTCAATGCTTGTTCATATGGGAATGTAAGACTGGAAATAAGGCCTTATAAATTATTCAGCACCATAAAATGAGCTGAAAATTAAAATGTCATTAAAGAAGTCTCCTGTGAAGATGAATGGTAGAAAATACATTAACTTTCAACATCTTTGATTTAAAATTTTTGATGCATGAAATGTACACTATATGGCTGATTGTGTGTGGTGTGAATAGTAACTGGGACAACAAACTAAATACAAGAGTCTGGAAACCACTTCAGATAGAACATATGAGGCAGATATGGTACTTCATGTAATATTCTTGAAATGTGACATCTAGTCATATCAGCAAAGATATCTCTTGTTACTTGTGTATGGATTTATTTTGCTTTATTAATTTATTAGGTTCATCCCATTGACACAGTGACCTTGCTCATGCAGTGACTCTAGGAGGGCTGTCATATACACATTATTTTGTTTGAATGTTAAGCAGATATCTTCTGTTTATATCACACACAGCGAGGGAAAATATATATTATACTCACCATGAGTCATTTAAGCATATACATTACTTTTGTGTCAGATGTATCAGAAGCATTTCTATACTCTAGTCTATTACCCACATTCACAAAGATACACTGATAGTATTGTGAATGTATAGACTGCCATAGGCAAACTCATTCCTTCTGCTTAAATATCTTGTTCAGAAAAAAACATATATTTGTTGATTAAGTCACACAGAAAGAATATAGTAGTGTGACTCTAAACTTGGTGGCAGAAATTGAGGAAAATAATTAATCTTATGTCTGAGCTGTGACATCTCAATATTCAGAAAAATTAAGGTCATAGAGGTGGCAAAATCTCCTCAAAGTTGTGTAGGACAAAGCCTCCTACATAGACATTGAGGGGTGGGTGTCAAAGCATTCCATATGAAAAAAAAGGTTCCAAAAGTTATTAGCAAAATTGCTCGATCCACTGAGTACAAAATTCCTAATTATAGGCTTCAAAGTTTAGACGCCGCGGTGGTACAATGGTAGTGTTGTTGCCTCACAGCAAGAAGTTCTCCTGTTCGATTCTTGGCTGGAGTGCCTTCTGTGTGGAGTCTGCATGTCCTCCCCATGGTCGAGTGGCCTCTGAAAGATATGTGTGAATAGGTGTGCCTTTGCTGAAGGTTGGGTGTTGGGCTGGCAACTTGGCACCATAAAAAATCAACTGCCAATTATTAGTGGACTGGAGTTCTGCTGTGGTGACCCCTAACTGGGAAAAAATGAAAAGACACATAGGCTTCAGAGTTTCATATACTGATTCCATATCCAAGTAGTACCATAATAAAAACATTTGTGATTTAACAATATGGAATCTTTCTGGTCAGGTAAGGGTTTTACAGTGGGTGTTGTGTGGAGACTCAAGTTGTTTCACAGCTTAGGGATGGCTGCAGCAAATTATTTTGTTAGTTCAGTTTCAAGGATATTGCACAAAGTACTCCCAGGGGGCATACACTTTCTTGTAGAAGTATAGCAAGTTTGTTTGTTAGTAAGGACTATGGAGTCTGGTATATATTGGTATATATTGGCAAGAATCTTCTGAAGTGTCTTGTGCCACATTTAGATACAGTGCACATCAATCATTCATTAATTCATTCTCCAGTAGCTAGTCAAAAGGGAGCTGGAGCTTGTCCCTGTAAGCACAAGCCGAATAACTAATTCTGGATGAACATACATACACATATATATATATATATATATATATATATATATATATATATATATATATATATATATATATATATATATATATATATATATATATATATATATATATATATATATATATATATATATATATATATATATATGTATGTATATATATATATATATATATATATATATATATATATATATATATATATATACATATATATATATATATATATATATATATATATATATATATATATATATATATATATAAACACACACACACACACACACACACACACACACACACACACACACACATTCACACATGGCATACCCACCTACAGGTAATTTAGGTAATTTGAAGGCTATCTAGTTCAGTCATGGCAGCTCTTTGGGGTATGTGAAGAACACAAGCACCAGCAGAAGCCTGCATGGATACAGGAGCGCATACAGACTTCACATGGTAGGTACCCCGTCCAGGAAAAAAACTCCAAAACCAAGTACTGCAAAGCAGGAACACTAATGTCTGTGCCACTGCACCACACAAATGCAGCTTATCAAATATCTTTTCCAGAAAACCTTTATGTCAGAAACCAGAAGAATGGATAGGTAATCCATGAATGATTTCTTTTCTTCATTGGGAACAAAGCTCCCCCAACTAATATAACTAATTATGAAGCTGCAGAACCTTGAAGTAAGCTGTAAACACTTTCACAAATTGCCTGTTGTAGCTCCAGGTTGTGACCATAAGGATTTTTGGAAAGATGTTTGACAGACCAAATAAATACCACATTTATGGCTTGTATCTTAGTTATGCATACATGACTTCATGCATCGTTGCTACATCCTTTTGACTACAAAGGTTGTTCCAGAGCAGCAGTATCCCCTGCAAGATATACCTGTCCCTCGAAACCATTCTGTTGATGTTGCAGAATTTATTTTATTTTATTTTTATTTTACATTTGTTTACTGAGATAGATTACAGTGAAGGCCCAGAGAGAAAAGCTCCATACAATTAACACGAATAGTAAACATATAGTGCAAGTCATACATAAAATATATAAAATATATTAGCTGGAAGGCAATTTTACACAGACAACAGCAAATCTTAATTAACTCATACAGAAGATTACATTTAGAGGATTGCAGTAGGGATTCCTGAGTTTGTAGCAAAACAACAGAAATCTGTGAGAGTAGCTAGTTATTTGTTACTACAAGGTAGGGGTTTTATGTGATGCATGGGCATAGCCAAGAATTCATTAGGTGTGCTTTGAGAGAGTTTTTAAATAGTGCAATTGAAGGAGCAGAGGTCAGAGGAGTGGGAGGGTTGCTCCAGGTTTCTAGCTATGTTGTGGGAGAACAGAGCTTTCCCTGCAGCGTTATTGGCTTTAGAGATACAGAGAAGAGATTTTTCAGAAGAGCAGAGGGAATTATTTGATACATACTGGGTTAGGAGTTGTTTTAGGGATGGGGTTTTAATTGGTATTAATTGGTGATAGTTAAGTAGTTGAGGGAGTTCTAACCATTTAAGCTCTCGTAAAGCCTGACAGTGATGGATTTTGAAGGTGAGTTATTAGCAGATCTGGCAACTTTATTGTAGCAAGATTCACGTCATTCAAGGTCCTATTTTTTTGAGTGGGTAAGGATTGGTGTGGCATACATAAGTGTGGACAGTAGGTGTGTTTGGGCTAGTGTAATTCGTGCCTGATCAGATAGGAATTTTCTGTGTCTGTATACAGTACCCAATTTTTTGTGCACCTTTTTGATTGCTTGTGATATATGGACATCAAATAGTAGTTTATTGTCAATTGTTACAGCAAGGAGTTCGGTGTGGTCAGTGGGGGAGATGATAGTACCGTTCTTAGATGTGATTGTAAAAGGTTGATGGTTGGGTTTAGTTTTGTTGGGAGTGAATATGAATAATTTGGTCTTGTTGGGATTGAGGATGAGTTGGATCTGGGTAATCCAAGTTTCCACTGAGGTAAAGGATTCCTGAGCATTTTTTTGTAGGGTACTGAGTGATGGTGCTGAGCAGATGAGAGCTGAGTCATCTGCATATTGTATAAGTGTGGCATGTTGGGTGAAGGTATGAAGGTTGTTAGTAAATATAGAGAAAAGTAGTGGGCCAAATATTGAACCTTGTGGGACTCCTATGGTGGTTGGAAGCAGGGGAGATAGTTTGTTTTTCCATTGGACAGATTGTTGTCTGTCTAATAGGTAGCTTTTAAACCAGGCTACGGTGGAAGGGGCAAAGGATAGGGAGGCCATGGAGTCTAGTAGTATGGTGTGTGACACCATGTCAAATACCTTAGATAGGTCTCAGAATATTGCTGATATAAAGCTGTTATTTCTGTGTAGGTTAACTATTTGTAAAGGAGAAGAGAGTGTTAGTAGTGCTATGATATTGCCAGAAGCCATGTTGTGTGGGAGAAAGGAAATTGTTAGAGATCAGGAATTGAATAGCTTGACAGTGAATGCACCTTTCAGGAATTTTAGATAGGAGGGGGTAGGGTGGCTATGGGATGGTAGAGAAATTGTAAGAGTTGCTGCCTTTGTGAAGAGGGATAATGTATGATACTTTCCATAGCTGTGGGATGTAAGATTCCTGAGTGGAGCGGTTAATAAGGATGGAAACAGGGTAAGATAGGGAGCCTTCTGCTATTTTTAAGAAATTGGCTGGTAAGTTGTCTGGTGCAAAGGTGGTAGGTTTAGGTTTTTGTAGCAGTTTTGTAATAGTAGTGGTAGGGACAGATGAGAGAGTAAAGGATGGGATATTATTAAGGGGTTAGTTTGGGGTGTGCGAGTGGTCATTTTTGGAGAGTCGAGTAGATAAGGATAGGATAGTTTCAGTGAAATGGTGGTTAAATTGGGAAGCAATATCTTTAGTGTTGTTGTCGGTGGTTGGAGTTGGAGTGGATGTTTTACCTGGGTTAAGTAGGGAGTTGATGGCATGCCAGAACTTTTGAGGGTCTCTTGTGTTTGTTTTGGATATTTTGTTTATCGAGTTTGGTTTATTTTTTTGCTTGATTTCTTAGTTTTTGGTAATTTTGTTTGGATAAGTTTGTGTTTTCTCTTTTCCATGCTTTCCAAGATTTATCTTTAGCTTTTAGTAGGGCTCTTGTGTCCCTTTTTAGCCAAGGTTCAGAGTTTGTCTTAACTTTGATTTTTCTAATGTGTACAATTGAATTTAGGACAGTAATAAAAGTGTTGTTAAAGTAGTCGATGGCTTGGTCTAAACCTAATGTTAGTAGTTGGCCCCATTTATAGTGTTTTAGGATGTAGTTAAGATCTTGTATATTCTGTTTACTGTCATCTCTAACTTGTCTATAAGCTATAGGGTTGGAAAGATTGGTGCGTTTGCATAGAAGGAATGTGAGGAGGTAGTCACTTAGGCTGTCTGGTAGACATCCGGTGTGATATTTTTGTTTTAGGCAGTTAACTAGTGCCCAGTCTAAGATTGATTGTTTATGGAAGTATTTGTCTACTCTAGTGGGTTCATGGATGGGCTGGGCAAAGCCATAGAGATTGATATGATTTGTGGGGTTGTTGGAGTTGCAAGCTAACCAGTCTGTGCTTAGGTCACCTAAAAGAATGGTTTCATTGGGTAGTTTATTTGAGATCCATTGTAAGATCTCTTCTATGGTTGGAGAGTTGTTGCCGGGGGGGGTAACAGCAGACAATATTAATTTTTTTGGTGTCATTTATGAATAGAGTTGAGATTAAGGTTTCGGCATTTTGAAATAAGGGTATAGGGCTTTCTAGGTGTTTTATGTTGAGTGTATTTTTAAATAGTATGGCAACTCCCCCTCACTTCCTGCCTGTTCTATCCTGCCTTAGTATGTTATACCTTGGTGGGAGAACTTCTTTATTCTGGATGTTGGGTTTTAACCATGTTTCAGTCATGAAAGAGGTTTAGATCTCTAAACCGAGTATTTTTGATGCCACTTGACTTGCTGATGTGCAGTAAATCCATCAGTAGTGGATCTGATGATGCCTTGTGTGCCAGACACAGGTCACCTCTTAGCAGTCTGTAGGATATTGAGTGTAGTGACAGGGCTTTGAGTCAATAAATGTACGACACTGTTTAGGCCTTGTATACATTTAGTAAGGCATCTCTGTGGTGTTTCAGTTGCTGCATGTGTATGGACAGATACATGTCAAAGAGGGCATTATATTCAATGATTAGCCTAATGAGGGCTGAGTAAAGAGGGACAATGACATGTCTACATTTAGATGCAGTCCCTGTGTTTATAAAGTGCACAATATAGAAGGACTTCCTTATGACACTTACTAGGCAGAGGGGTGCCATGGTAGTGTCAGTGCACAATTTGATAACTGCTTGATGTTCAAAGGCCTGTTAGTGAAAGTCTTGGACTAATGAGACACAGTAACTGAAAATGTAGACTTATATATGCTAAGTCCATAATTACCATTTCCTGGAATATTTTCTTTTTTCTAAGCTATGGAGATATCAGCTGTGGTATAGAAAAATCTGGAGTTTGAGGTGTGTCACCACATCAGGGGTACAGAAGGGTTTGTCCTCCCGAGCAAAAAAAATAAAATCTTGTAGGAGAACAGCAATGTTTGAAATTCACTGTTCTCCTATATTTTTGGACTTTTATAATAATTAGTGGCATTCACTTCCACTTCCTGGAGTTACAATGGGGGGGGGGGGGTTCATAAAGCCACTATCATCACTCCTTTATCCAAGTTGCTTGTAACAAATTGCAGGATATTCATTTAGGCGTGATTATAAAGTAATTGGAGATACAAGGCATCTTGCCTTTGTTAACATGACTGAAGTTGACCTAATTTCATCAAACTTGTCCAAACTACTTTTCCTAAATGAAAAAAAAGAAAAGGAAAAAAAACAGCATTAAATGCAATAAGACTACCATTTTGAGGGAAGCTGAATCACAACACATCCTATGCCAAGAGTTGTGTCTTTTAGTTCTTTCTTACCATTTTTATAGCTAGTGATGAGACCACTGCATCTCAAAAAAAATGTCAAATTTACCACTGTAGTTGTTTTGGAGAACACAGGTTGCTTTTCCAAGAAATGACTGATTAGATTCTGCCTACTCATCTGTCTTTGGGGTAGTGATTGAATGCTTGAGCATCCTGTTCTTGGTAGAACTCAAGTTGAAGTCTGGGAATCACACAAGAGTGCTTCCTGCAAGGAAGGGTGTGCCGTAATCATGTCGCATGCAAAGTTATGGATCTACAGCACAAGGCCTATTGTACTCCATACTATTAGAATGTATAAACCTATGCAAAGCAGGAAAGGTAAGTATTAATTGATTGATTCATTCTTTGCAGGAAGCAGTGGCAGTTTTTGGGTTCATGTTCCTTCTGCAGCATCCAGTGTCATTAGCAAGGAGGAAGCTGGTGACCCTGACCCTGAAGGGTTATACCATGGAAATGTCTCCTTGGTCTGGAGGGGTTAAACCCAATACATTTTTCATAAATCTGTAGCATTGAGGAACTACAGAGCCTTAGGAGAGTCATGCACCTATAGATACCTAACCCATCCTGAATAACCCATGGTAAAAAAAATAATAATAATAATAATTAAAAAAGTTATGTTCAGCTAATTATTATTAGTTTCCCATCTCTAAGAAAGTCAACATGTATTTGTTGTATAGTATAGTTCATTTCTGAATACTGTTGCATAGGAACTTATTACCTGCATACCACAATATTTTAGTCCTTCCAGTATCTCCAGATACTTATTATAACTAGAAATTAGTGTAAGGATGACCCTATCAGCTACCCTGTGGTAAAAATAGCTCATTTATGGTAACATTCAGAAATGCTTAGCATTTTTACTTCTGTGAAGTAATGAGCCATACAATCCGGTGGGTTTTTATTTTTAGTACTTGCATGGAATGTGATTATGCCTCAATTTCAAATAAATCGACTGGTGCAAAAGCTTATGTTTAAGATGAAAATCCTGCCATATTCTATACATCTAATGACAATAAAAGACAAAATATGATTTCAGTGCATAGCAGTTTGCAGAAGTCCTAAGTGTTTCTGCATACCCATGTTGATAGAATTTTTGCTATTTGACATTTGAGATAAATGCGCCAGGTAATTTTTAAATTACTACTAATTTGCAGTCATTTTAATTTTCTAGTAGGTATCAAATATTCCGTTATTTTAAAGGCCTTGGACAAATCCAGGAAGATGGGTTGCTCTGACTTGATGACCACTGTATGTGGCTGTTCAACCAAAGAACATCCCATGTCCTTCAGCATTCCCTTATACATTTCTTATCAAAGCTACCACGACATACTTCACATTTTGCAAAGAAACATTAAATAGTTTTCTATAAAAAAATGTTCACTTCCCTGTAAACATTTCTACATGATTAGAAAACTAACTTAAATGAGCTATGCAAGTCTGGAACATTGAAACACTGTTGCTTTTATATATATATATATATATACTTTTCTCTTATTTATTTTTTTTGTTTCTCTTTTTTAAATAACTTTATTAAATTATTACTTAACAACACAGGCAGACATACATTAACAGAAAAAGAAAACAAACCATATTAACATTTTTCCTTTGACATATATTATACATGCATATCTTTTCTTTGTACCATCAATCCAACATTACAAAAAATTGTTAAATTCCTGCCTTCCCTTAAACCTCACTCCTCCGTATGAACATTATTCTGCATGTATTGTTCCCTAAATTTCCATTCATTTCTATGTAATTGGCTCCTTCCCTTTTCTAAAGATATATCTTCCAGTTCTTTTATATATTTTATAATATCCAATGTTTAAATGCAGTTGGTTTAGACTTTGGCTTCCATTCTGTAGAAATTACTTTTTAGGCAGTTAAATTTAAATAAACTTAATAAGGCCTTAGCAATGGCAGCTGGTGATTTCAAATCAAAGGGGGGCTGCAGCAAGAGACAGTTGAATGAGTGGGACCAATGGGGAGGGGTGTGGCCAACTATAAATGGGTGGAACTATTCTCAAAACCACAAAAACTGGGACTTTAATTAAATATGCTGCCCTGGGTGCCAAACCATCATTATGAGAGACCAATTAAGACAAAATGAAATGTAGAAAAAATAGTTCAATGCATTGGCTACATGATAGCTTACTTAATATCTAGATGGAAACAATAAGGTTGCAAGGCATGAAAAAATAAATTGCTTTTTAAATACATTACTAGAATGCCAGTCAAAATCAAGTATAAAAAAACAAGCAGCACTCAACTCAAACCACTTCTCCTTGCACTGCAGATCTCATTATAATTTATATTCATCTTTATAAAATTACCTAATAACATGCTGAATGTAGCAATCACTGTGATACCCCCACTTGTAAAAATGTTTCCTATCCAAAAAAGACCTGCTGCCTGACAACTATCTACTTTTCATGGGAAACACATGATCAAAGTAAAAAATGAACAGCAAAAATGAAACAAGCTCAAGATAAATTGCTTAAATGATTATTGCACAGGTTATGGACCACACATGATAGATTGGCATTTTGTTTAGTTTACGGGTAAAGCCTGCAAAGATGACTGCAAGTCTTCAACAAATGTAATGAGCTTCTGAAAATACTGTAAACTTGTTCTTTATTACAAATACTGTCATATGCATTTCAATACCTAAGGCTTATACATTTTCTGAATAATAAGAAGCATAAATCAACAGTATAAAAATATGACAGAAAACCAGAACATTCAGCAAAATCAAGAACAGATGAAAAGCCACTGTGGTACTTGTGTCTACCTTGGATGGGGGATACTCTGCGCACTTACACTGCATAACTGCTCCTTGCCTTGCTTAGACACATCGAGTCACTACATGGGGGAGTGGAGTATAACAAGTATATCACAATTTGAAATGTCTCTGGCTGATGTTGATGGCCCTGACACATTTATCATACCTCTCAACCTCAGAGCAAGAAATCTGGACAAAGCCATAAACAGAAGTGGGACAAAGGCCCAAACATAAGGACATTTTTTAAATATTGCTCTTATAAACTTAGACAGATAATAGAATAGTAGGTCTTGCATTAGTATGAATTTTCTGAAGGGTATGAAATCTGAAACTCAAATGTCTGCCATTATTTTCTAACTTCAATCTTTAATGATTTGGCACTAATTTGCCAGAAAAACACAATTTTATGAAAAACGGACCAAATTGTGATGCAAAAATATAAAACAGCCACACAATACAGCTGGGAACCTGTCAAAGAATGGACACTTTTTAATATTATTACTGTTAAGTTGAGCAGCTGACAAAATAAGAAAATCTACATGCATTTCTGAACTAAAAGTAATCTATAACTCGGATCATTACAATTATTTATTAATTGTAAACCCTCTACATTTTCTTTCAAAATTGCCATTTTGTGGAGGGATTATTAGGGGGAGAGCAACGTTTTGAGCCAAAACTGGGGACAGTTGAGAGGTTTTGATATACCTAATTCCATAAAGCGATTTATTTGCATTTACCTCTCAACCTTTTAATGCCAGAAATCTGGACAAGGCTAAATATATTGGGGGAAGATGCAAACAGTACTAAAAATTGCTATTGTATAAGCTTAGACAGTTGATAGAATAACAGGTCTTGCTTTAGCATGCATTTTTATGAAGGGTATGAAGTCTGAAACTCAATGTCTGTCATTATTTAGTGACTTCATTCCTAAATGATTTGCTAGAAAACCACACATTTTATGAGGAACAAACTAAAAATAAGAAGCAAAAATCTATTAATTCTGGAAAAATCTGGACAGTTGAGAGGTATAGTTTAGCTGGGGCTGTCTTTGAGTTTGCCACCACCCCTCACAAAATAATGGTCGAATGGGGCCTCCCCCCTGCAACTATTCCATTGTCCCATTACTTGGCTATTTCACCCCATTTACCATAAACAATGTAATGTGAATACTGCTTTACTTCTATGATTATTTGTATTTCATTTAAAAGTTTTATTTTACATTTTACAGCACAAACACTAATAGACATCTGCTAAACAAACCAATGCAGTCTCTCAATGAAAATAGCCTTAGCATTAAAACTTCTCTGCCCTTGAAACTCACATTCATTAAGACAGCATTGAAACCCACATTCAAAGAAAATACATCTGGCCAGTGGCAGATAAAGATTAACTTTGGGCTGTTTTCAAATTATAGGCCCCTTGCACATGAAACATACATGTGTTCTTTGATACACTTTCCTGATTGTATTAAATTATATTGTATAATACAGTCCAGTTGATCGAGGACATTTTACTTTTATTGTTTTGAACATTTTTTTAATAAACAATGAAACAAAATGCATGCACCAATAGTGACAAAACTGCCCAATTCAGAACATTTCTATCATAAAAGTCTACTCATCTTCTACAAGCCACTGGTATCAGTAAATATGCACAATATCTGCAGAAGTAAAAGTCATCTAAATAATTCCACATTAAAGAGATCTGTAACTAATGAAGAGGTTGCTGCTAGCAAACAACTTTATATTTCATTGTTTCATCTACAAATAAAGTGTCTTTTGCCCTTGAGGAACAAATTACTTATGTTACATTAAAAAAATAATAATCTAGTAATATTGCAATAGGGACTGGATGGCAAACTGATAACAGGTTCCAAGTTACTAGTTATCGCCACCAAAGAGGACATTCTCAGGAATGCAGCATCCACACTGTATAGCATCAGCAATGCATTTACATACTGTGGGAGTAGAACACACAGCCTTCAAGATCAGAAGCAAGTACATTACCTATTGTGCTATTAACAATGCAAGCAGCTGTAGCATAAGCAGCACTAAACTTCTCTTCCCCTGAAGCTCTCAACTCCTTATAAAATCTACTCGACACTCAACTGTATCTCTCAACTTTGCAGCACAAGAAATCTGGAAGAAGCCAGAATTTATTGGGTGGGGGACAAAAGCCCCAAAACCAGGGACACATTTTAAACATTGCTTGTATAATCTTGGAAAGTTGCTAGAATAAAATGCTGTATTCCTACCATGCATTTCACTGCCAAGACTTGAACCCAGGACCCTGTGCAGTACAGTTAGAGCAACATACCACTATGGCAAATCAGCTGTTTCATGAAAGGCAGGAAGACCGAAACTTAAATGGCTATCATTTAGTGAATTCAATTCTCACCATAACTGGCAACCTCTTAGCACAAAACACCTGGACAAAGCCAATAATGGGGGAATACAGCCCCAAACATATTCAATGAATTCAGTTCTCACCATAGCTCTCTGCCTTTTAGCACAAAAAACCTGAACAAAGCCAATAATGGGGGACTACAACCCCAAAATAGGAACAAATTTCAAATATTGAACTTATAAATATAGGAAATTGCTAGAATAAAAGGTTTTGTGTTACCATGTACTTTCTGAAGAATATGAAGTCTGAAATTCAGATGTCTATCATTATTTAGTAATTTCAAAATGCAGAAAACCACAGATTTTATGAGGAACAGAACAGAACAAAAATATGAGGCAAAATATGAATAAGTTTCACAAGTGGTGGTGGGTAGGGAATTCAGGCTCTTCTACATGCATCCAAGGTACAGGGTTTGAGCCTGAGTTATTCTCTTTAGCCACCAGGTATATTTAACTGGGGCATTGCACACACTCTACACGAGTCCATTCCAGCTTCATCTGAAATTAAATGAAAACTTCAAAGTGTCCCATTTGAAATGCAGTCCCAAAACTCCACAAGTCAGTCCATTGAAATGCAGTCCCAAAGCGGCCTCTCCATTGAAATTCAATCCATGTTGCAGTCCCGTGAGAGCACCTATAGCTATCCAGTCTGCAGACATAGCAGTCCGATCCCCTTCCAGTCTATTAAGTATTAACTGCATAGTCTTCTGGGGCATCTGTAGTCTGATGCCTGCTTTCCTAATCTGGACTGCTGTTTAACCAGTCTGGATTTATGCATGCATGAGTGTAGTTTTGGGAACACTGAGCACACATGTGCGGAGGTCCGCGACTTGCTAATTATTTTTTAGTTTGTTTTTCTTTTCTTTTTTACAGCTGAGGGCTAGAGTCCTACAGTCCAATAGCATGAGCCGCCACTGGGCCTTACTAATTCTAGGCAATTCAGATCTTGCATCCCAGCTCAAAAAATGTATATCCTTGGTAATAGCCATTTGCTCACCCAATATTTATGACAAAGTACTCTGCAGGGAATTTTTAAAAACTGCCAACTCATTACACTCCCAAAACACACATTCCCAGTTACCTCTTTCTTCCATATCATACCTCAAACATTTGCTATCTACCAGAGAAAAATTTCTTTGAAGTCTGCTTGGGGTACAAAAATACCTATACAAACTCTTCCAAGCAATGATCCTAAACCTTTCAGGCTCTTTTATTTCTTGGAATTGAACATTCGTATTTCATTTTGTTATACTTTTCTTGTTCTAATACAGTTTTGCTTTATTTATTCTTTAGGTAAAAAGTTATTTAATAAATCACCATTTTCTCAGCTTTGTATTGAAAAATTGACTTGCTCAGAGTCATGCAGTAGCATATATGTGTAAATGGTGGAAAAAATATTCAAGTCAACAGGATATATATACCTCTTTTTCAGCTTGTTGCTTCATTGTGCAAGTCTGCTCTGCCAGAATACAGTAACAAATCCACTTAAGTGATTTTGTATATGTTTCTGATTTTCATATGCTTTCTGATTTGGTTGTATTGACTCTAAACTTGTTGATGAGTTTCTTCTGCCATTTCCCATTGCACCTTTTAGAGTAGGAAGTGAGGTTACAAAGGATATCACATGTGTGACATAACAACACAGCTGGAGAGAGACAAGGTTACACATACATTTTCAATTTGCAGACACTGAAAATAGTTACAAATGCCCTTTGAAAGTAGGTACATCCAGCCAAAAATCCAGCCATCTAATTAGCATAAAATATAAATACCAAATTGCAAATAACTCTTCCCGCTCCCATTAGGAATGTGGGATACTACTCAGAAAGACGTTTAAAAATCAGAGAGTGGCAAAAATAATGGAAAAATATAAGCACATTGTCAAAGCTTCTGAAAATGGGAGATCTAAGATGTGTGTCTTCTTTCCTTACATTACTGGTGCTACTAGTATAATGGTTACATAGTCTAGTTTTCTGTATACTGGACAGCTACAAAAATCAACATCTGATGGGAGGGGGTTCAAAAATTGTGTAATGGGGAAAATCAAGCAGAAATAGGGGTACAACTTTAAAAATATGCATATCACATGCAGGGAGGGGCAAATCAGCCCATAAAATAGGGATGTTCTTCCAAAATAGGGACAGTTGTGGTCTGAGTGTACAAAGAAAAATACATATTTGCCAGTCTGTGCATTTATCAACAGTCCCTGATTTTGTCTCAAAATATTTTTCTACCCATCATAAAATTGGTGTTTTTTTTTTTTTGAGAAAGGGTGGTGGTTTAAACCCAAAAAATATTGATCATTATTAAATGTATTACAGTGACTTATTTTACTTCAGTAAATGCATGGCGATTCATTTTCTATTATTCCGTCAATGTCTAACTTTGTAAAGGGGTCAGTACTGTATCCCTGACTTAGAGCCTTTTCTCATTATTCTTGGCTTTCTGCCTAATCCTGAAGATAAGAGGTTTAGAGCCATGAATAAACATTGTAAAAAATCTACAGATACAGTGTGAATAACCTTTATACATCACTAGAGAATAATTCAGTTTTCAGGACTCTGTTTCCCTCATCTGGCCTGTGCTTTAACTGCAGGTGGCATCCACAAACATATGACACTTTTTGTGCTCCCTTTGTAAATCTGTGAGAAAGGTATATATGTATGTGTACATATATATAAATATATATATATATATATATATATATATATATATATATATATATATATAGATATAGATATATATATATATATATAGTTGCAACTGCATCTGTTTCATATCTTATGTACAAATTAAATAACTACTGAAAGATTAATGCACTCCGACTGACCCTTTGGGATTAGTCCACCTTGGCAGAATCTGGTGGCTGCATCAGTAAATTATAAGATGTACACTAGGCCTGCAAACATAACTACTGTGGCCCTCTCAAATCTGGGTTAAGTTAACAAGGTTTCCAGGCACATTATTAAACATTTCAGGTACGTTTGAGCAAAGACGACTCAGCTATATCACTGGATTTTTGCATTTCTTATATTATTTTAATCACAGCATCTACGTACCTTAAAGGAATTAAACTCTCAGTGCAAGGATAATACAGAGCAAAGGTTTCAGTAATGTGTAAATCTGGCCACCTCAGCATAAAAAAAGGAAAGAGAAAAATGCAGAAAATTTTAGAAAGGAGTGAGAAAACAAATGTGAGCTAACCATTTCCATCCTGAAGCTCTTAAAAAAATATTGTGCTACAAGGTTTCATATGACAGTATAGGAAATGTAAAGGTAGCAGAAAACTGAAGGTGAGAGAGTTTAGTTGTATTAAGACATGTTCATGGCAGCTGCACCATGATAATAATAGACTTCAGAAATGCATTCTGAACAGTTCTGAATATTGTATCATTCTGTCAGCTGGGCAGCTAAAATAAATGCCCTGGAATGGCAATTCTGCAGCAGGCAAATACAAACGAGCCAGCCATACTCAGTTATAAGTTCATAGGGTCACATGTAAGTATTAAGCTAGCTTCACTTGTGGATTATTTTAAGCCTAGTCAATTTCTCCAATGGTGAGAATCAAGCCTTATACCTTGTGACTGGGAGGTAAACACCTTAACCATTATGCCAACCTTCCAACCCCCTCCTCTCTTAAAATGGCTGTATGTTAGGGCTGAATGTAGAAGCATTAGCTGTAGTATGGCCTGGGACATACACAGCACTTATGTCATTGCAGCCTATGAACAAAATGAAATAAAAGTTATTTCCCTTCCCTTTAATGCAATGCACATAGCACTCAGCAGGCCTGGGTGAATGTCAGCAGTATCTGCAACCCCACAAGTGAAGAAATCACTTTCATCAGACCTCAGAGGCTGCACAAAATCAGTCCTGATAATCACATGATGGAAGACCCCTATTAAATGCTGTGAATAATGTGTTCTACAACAAGCACCACTGAGCAACATTCAGGGAAAAGCTGCCCTTCACTATAAGCAGCTGTGGTGATATCATATTGTAATACTCTAGGGAGATATATTGTCAGGGTCTGTTGTCCCTCACATAATGTTTAGCTTCTCCTTTAGCATGCATGCTGTTCTTGAAAAATGATACCACCATGCCCATATGGTTAAAAGAAGAAAGATAGTACACATACCAAACTAAAGAAAATAGTAAATGTTATTCTTGTAGAATAAAATGCCATTAATCATCTTTCTCTGACTGGTGAAGCACAGAATCTGCTGATATGCCTACTGGCTGCCTGAAGATTCCTATGCGGTTCACTGATAAGCAAATGTTTCTTGCAAGGTAAGACTCTGCTTTTTGTGCTGACTGGTACATGGTTCAGGCTGCACAATTATTATCAGTGTTGCACATTAGAAGTATTAGTTAATGTGATCCTCTGTATTGATAAGTTCAGCTCAGATTGATTTGGTCTCCCACTGTCTAACTCATACACCATCTGAGTCAGGCAAATGCCTTATACACCAGCGCCAGTCCAGGTAAATTAGAATTGTAACACAAAGTCCATTGAATTGCATCTATAATTTACTAAATATTACACCTTGTAAAGAATATTTCAAACAATATTGCACTAATCAGATCTTTGGGAAGCACATATGAGCCAGGGAGGGTAGTGCTGCGTGGGTCTTGTGTCAATCACACTGTCAAATCATATAACTTGTGGAGTCTTTATTTTAAAACTACTTAGAAAAGCAAATGTAAATGCTGGCTCTAATCACAAAAAGGGATAAAGCCCTGACATTTGCACCACATGACCTAAGTCTGAGTTGTAGTCTGAGTGCTGGAAGGATTAGTACATGGCAAGTAGGAGAGGAGCAGTAATGGGGGGGTGGGCTGACTGGGAACAGGGGGAGGGGCTGTGGTTGGTCCATGGTTAGGACTGTGATAATCACACTTGGACCATTGGTGAGACACATACCGGGATTAGCATGTGTACAAGCACATGTGCACTCTCCAGGAGATAGAGGGAATTAGAAACATAACAAAAGACCCTCATTACACAGCAAATAATGGTTCCACTACTGATGTCTGATAAAGTGCTCAGCAAATTGCAAATGTCATTATTTTAATATACCCACTTCTGAAACAATGTTATGCATCACTGCTAGACATATCCATAGATGGGATTTTCATTAATTTGGTTTGCAATGTGAGGACCCCACCCAAACTCCCTCTCACTTTAGAACTAGTCATACATTGGTTAAACTTGTGTGACAGCTTCCCTTATGAACTGACTTTACTAAAAAGGCAGTTTATCAATCTAATTGGTTAGAGAAATGTATCCCAATGCTTGAGCATTTTACTCTTAAAGTCATGTAGATGATGTGGTGATCCTATTCTGAAGTAGAGGGTAAGTATTGTAGAATTATGCTTGAAACACCAATTCTCTAGCCCCATTTAGAGTTTAAACCAAAACTTTAAGCAGATACTATCATTGCATGTTATGTGATGAAACCTGCACAACAGTCTATAGAATACACTCAGTTCTTGTATAATTTGCTTAAAAATAACAAATTCAATACAAAATAAGAGAAAAAGCATGCAATACTTAAAAAAAATGGTTATTTGTTTTTCCCTTCCAATTAAGGATATGTATTGTACATGACAATACAATTAATATGAACATTTTCAAGATCTCAAAAGTACATTTTCCAAGGCTAAACCATTTGAGTTGCACCTTAAAATTGGCATTTGCACAAAGTAAAAAAGGCATAATCCTTTTTAGTCATAATATGGTTACTGTGCCCATATGCTAGAGCATGGGCCGGTACTTTTATAAACAAATTACAGTATTTATAGACATACAGTGGAGAAATCACACCAAGTAGATGAATTATGTTTGTGTTTCCATGCCTTGTCTTAAGCTGGGCAGCAAGACTGGCCTTGAGTGCACTGAAATAACAGAATTGAGCTGGGGGGACTGGGATCCACTAGGCCCCCAGAGGTCACAGGGTTATAGATATTCAGAGTTGCATTCTAGAGATTTTTTCCGACCTTTTAATCTAGACATAGCTTTAGCAAAAATATTGACTGCGAATAAAAAAAAAACAGTATTTTCTTTCAAGGAAGATGTAACTTCTGTCCAAGTTATAATGTTCAAAGCTGACAAAATAGTTATTCCCAATAAAGGGAGGTGATAACTGCTTCAGAGCACAGTATTATAAAATGAGGTAATTGAAAATACATGCAGATACTGAAAACGCCATAGTTGTACTGTTAAAGGAAACCTCATAACTTTCACTGTGTTAGCATTTTCTCCCCAAGTTTTTCCCCATGCTCTTCATCTGTGTTACTTCTGTCATGTTTAAAGTCTAATATGCATGTCTTCTTCTCAGAAAAGAGACTTTTGTTCATGCTTTCAGCTTGTGCTGTATAGAAAACAATGCTTTATGCCTACAGAGTAGTATGTCAAAAAGCCTTGGGGTAAAACTGTAGGAAGATGCCAAGGTTATGACACTGTACTAAATTTAGTAAACAGCTTTAGAGTTTAGACTGTTAAAACATATGGTACAGGCAGTACAATTTCTATTTAGTTTATATATTTTAATCTTAAGAACTGGACAAACTTCTTTAAATGTTTCTTAGTTGACTGATTGTCCTGGAAGGAACTCTTGCCTTCACGCTATACATCACAGGCGAACATTTTGCTGTCATCATTTATAACATCATAACACTTAGCGTATTGAATTTATTGTGGTGACATTTTTAAAACAGTTAAAACTAAGGCAATGCATTGTATTGATTTTGCTGACTAGAACTGCTTAATTTAATTTAATTTTTATTTGTTTGCCATCCATGTAAAATAACTAGTCTTTTGTGGATCCCTTTTAGCTATGACCCAAACTACAAGGGAAAGGGAAATGCATTTTAAAAGGACAGTTTATGGAGTGCCCATTCAACCAGTATGCTTTCTGGGAAGTGAAAGAAAATTATCCAAATAAACTCACATACACATTGGGAGAATGAATAATCACCACACTGAAGGTTGGGATCCATTCCCAGGACATAGAGCTTCTGAGTTAAGCCTTTCACACTGACATAAGCCTGTCTCAGTCCTGCCCAGGCAGTATTATATTTTTCCAGGGATCTTCATGACTGTGGCATGTGTTTTCTAGATAAAAAAATGTACTTACTGCAAATCTGACCCTGGCTTCAAACTTCTTGTGCAAAACCGTTTATGGCACACAAAATATTCGCTGTCATTTTTCATAACATAGCGGTGTAACAATAATAAGCTGAAATTTTAAAGTGCAAATATTCCAAATTATTTATTTTTATTTATTGTTATTTATTTTATTCATTGAAACTTGTTGACCGGGAAAGTCCACTGGGTCATAAACCCTTTTTCAGTGGAGGCCCAGGGAGAAAAGCTCCATGGACATTGTAATGTTCCACACAAAATACAGAGTTAATACAGAGATATACATACAGTACATAGGATAGGTAAATTGACACAAAGTGAATTTAGAACATTTAAATATTATTGCACTGTAATGATACAGAGTAAAATAATATTTTTCAATTACATAATGTAATCATAAGTGCAAATACAATATTGTAAGTTGGAAAATTATTAATATAAATAGGAAGGAGTTAACGCAGTAGAGTATTTTATTTATATTTGTTAAATGGGGTAGTGCACTGATCTCCATGGACCTTTTTCAGGTTCGGTCCAGGATCACTGTCTGATTAAATGACTTCCTCAGTCACGCAGTGAAATAATGGAGGCTGATGTAAATCAAACCCAGGACCACTGGGGCACAAGAAACAACTTGTTAACAGCTCCTTAATCCTGTACACTAACTACCAGACAATTGTTTTGTGCCAACTGCCACACAGGCAAAATTATCAAAGTTATGGTGTCATTTATCTTTGAAAAGCATTAAGGCATTGTCAGTTTTTATTACAAAGTCCATCCTTCCTACACACAGACAGTGCAATTTATTTTATTTTATGTTACATTTGGTAACTGGGATAGTCCATCTAGGTATGAGAACCTTTTTTCAGTGGAGGCTAGGGGAGAAAAGCTTAACATGCAGGAAAATGCACAAAATTTGGCATAGTTCAAGCAAGAATATATCTTTTGAAGTACATACAGCAGATAGTAACATATACTTAGCTATCAGACACAACTTATCAGAATTATAATACAATGTAAGGAGATGAATAAAGACATGGGCACCTTATTGGCATTATAGTACAATCATCATGGTTGGTAAGAAACAGAGTGGAGGAAAACACTTTTATACAATGAGCAGTAAAGGTGGACAAGGGTAGAGGAGTAAAAAGTTCTCTCTGTATTGAAAAATAGGGTTATAGCAAGTTAAAACCAAAGGTGCAGATTGGCTAATGAAAACAGGAACTGAGTAGGCAGAAATGATTCCAGATTTTATACGGAATTATCCAGGGGATGATCACATTCTCACATATAGGCCAAAAAACGTGCTTTTGTATCACAAAAGAGAATTTTGCCTTCACTGTATAAACTCATCCTCCGTGCTAGACTTGAATGTTTTCACCATCCAAGTTTTTGCTAACTCACAAAACAAATATGGTAATATCTGGTACAGAATTATGGCACATTATTAAAATCATAAGATGGCATTTAATATGGAAGAGTGACACCTAACTCTGGTAGTTTTATTGTTATTTTCCCTTGAAACTGATAATGCAGTTTTATCTTCACTATGCGTCGTGAAAGTGATAGATGCAAAACAGGTCTTCCCCTTCTTCTTCTACAAAGCTGAGAATTTCATATATGTTCCTGCCTAATGTTTCTCCAGAGCTGTCTAATCTCTCAAGTAAAGAGAATTGGATTGCCATGCGGTGCAATGCCATATATTTACCTGCCTGCATGTTATTTCATTTTAACAGACTTCTTGCTTTAGTCCCGAGTTTGATTCCTTCAGTCTCCACTTGTAAGTTATATGACCAAAAATAGTACTTGCGGGTCATATCTGAGGCAATGGACATATACTTAATGCCTTCCCTAGTTAACAAGTAAATAAAATAAAATAAAATTTGTATGACATATAATGTTACCAATGCTGGAAGCTTGTGTATACTTCCACAAACTACAGCTATTCTCATTTGCATCTCTGTAAACAGATCTGCTTGCCCAGTTGTTTACCACCTCCAGCAGGGCTGCCGGAAAGCACAAAAACAAAAGCAGCCTTCCTTGTCCACCATGAAAAGTGGGATAGGCTCTTCCCTGCTTATCCCCCCTTTTCAGTTGTCAAGGTGCTCCTTGAACCCTAGGGCATGAGTCACAGCCAGGGAACGCTTCTTCTACACCACCATTTTTGCATTTGTAAAGGAGGTTTTATATCATTTGTGCAAACTCCTCTTCCATTTCAGATGCAAACATTTCCAATACTGTACTTTATAAAGTTTAAATCTTTAGTGTTTTAAACCATCGCAGTTATATGTTTATATTTACTTTTAATGCTCCCTTTTTGTACTGAATAGCATTGTACGTATAATTTACATTATTGTTCTGTCTTAAGACCTACTCCTTCCATGCACACCCATCTCATTGGCATTATCTAACAACGTGCTTATGATGTAATAAAGCATTGCTGTCTTTGTTTACTACCAAATGCATTCTTATTTTGTTGACCACGTCTTTAACTGCATTTACTGCATTGTCTCCTCCCTTCACCTAGCAAGTCAACATTTTACAATGATAAATGAGAGCTAGTGACTTCTCGTAATAAATATTTGAATTATATGAGACAAAAGAACCATTACAATATCACTGACACATGACTTAGTAAGAAACACATGTGATGAAATTAACTGTATATGTAGTTATATGAATGTTGTGTTGTCACTGCTCTTACAGTGAAGTAATACAGCTGTATGCCATGCAGTGCAGCCTATTGACTAGATCAGCTGTGTGCTGCATGGCAGATGCAGGAACTGAGTTTGAATCCTACGTCAGCTGCTGGGTTACTAAACCTGAGTATACTTAAACATCTATATACTAAACCATCATGGCATAGCCTAAGGTTACTTATGCATATATTTCACTTTATTTTCATTCTGCCTAATCTAAAACTTTCAAGGTTAATGGGTCTTTCAGGGGGAGGGACATTTCTAAAAAATATAATATGTTTCCTGGTTGCTTTTCAATTGTGTATCCTAGATTAGATTATCACACTAAAGCACCAAGTCAGACTCTGCATACCTAAAAGCCCCTGCCTACTGTTTTCTTCCCTTTGATCATGTATTCTTTTCTTGTATTAGCAATGCATTATTCATGCATTGTACTACTCAATTGCTCTTCAGTGGCAGAACCATTGAATCACTCAGAGAAGACTTTGTATCCTCCTGGGGTTTTAATGCTCAAAAGAGCTGTGACATTGTCAAGATGTTACATAAAAAGATACAGCTTGACTTTTGTTTTACCCAGAAGTGTGATCTGAGTAAGTGCTGATGGTTCTGGTTAAGGTGATCATCTTAAAGATGGTAATGATTCAATAGCTGTATTAGTTTCCAGGGAAACATTTAGAGAAGTGAAAGGAAATATTCAGCTGATGACTTGAAAACTGCTACTTGCATGTAGGGCTACGTATAATAACATAGTTAAAAGGAGTAAAGGTTCTTATACCAGACATAAGTGGCTAGTGGCACAGATAATTATTACTTTGTGCTGATTTTATTAATTTATGCAGTCATTTTTCAGCTTTTAGATTTTTTTTGCTACAAAAGGTTCAGCATAGTAAAGCAAAAATAGAAATATCTTATGCTGGAGTTTCCCAACACTAGCATAATCACAATAATCCATGTTTGCTCTTTTCATTCTGATGACACAAGCCTTCTGTTCCTATTTGTCCATTGAAACTGCCTAAGCACAAATATTTCATATGCCTTGCACTAGCTACGCTAAACTTTCGCTTTAAATTCTCATTTCAGCATAACTCGTCAGGGACAGCTAAAGTATTAGGGTCCTCAGCAAGAATACTATGTGCAAAGAGGTTTTTATGGGTAATTAAAATGCTGTGCATACCACCTAAAGTTATGTGGCCATTGCTTATTATATCTTAATTATCTTAATTTATAATTCATTGAATGATTCCGTTGTTAGGTGATGCTGACAGTTTGGGAAAGAGAGGAAGGTGGGTCACAAAGATTTTTTTTTTTTGGTCAGGCAATGATGCATTGAGTTGTATAAGCTGGTGTGGTAGTTTATATTAAGGAAGGAAGGGTTAGTCCCCCCTCCCTCACATGCACACAAAAGTAACCCTTGATTGTGATGGAAAGTCATGCAGACAGTACAGCGGAGGTTAATGGTGAATAACTGCAAGATGCTCCTGTTGGGTATGTATTATGCTGATCAACCTAGTAAAGCTAAATGAAATGCCCTACTGAAGGAATATATGCCATTTGATAATTTAGGATTGTTTACTATGTACTTGGTTAGAGATGTCGATGAGTTCAGAAAGAGAGAGATTTCTTGCAAAGCTTTTAAAACAATTGACAGATAAACTATACTGTTGAAGAACTGAGATTCAATGCAAAATGATCCTGTGATTATAAACTTAGTGCTGCCCTAGCACTGTGGTATTTGATCTATTGATCAGTGTCTGGTTTAGTAAATCGAGTTAGATGGTACTGGGATTTTACTGAAGCTAACACTATTATGCCTGTGTATGGAAAATGTGAAAACAATAATGTTTAGAATCAGATGTGGAAGTGGTAGGAGATATAACAACAGGTAGACAATGCAAACAGTTTTATTTTCAGATTAGGTCCAGGTTAAAGCAGGATAGGCGAAAGGGTGAAAGGGGAGATGAATCTAGCACAGAATTCATTGAATAATGGGTCTGGTCTGTTTGGTACAGAGCTCTGTGAATAATGTTGTTATCTACTTTGTATAGAATGTAAGTAGGAATATAGCCTGTGGCAAGGAATAGGTTATACAACTTAAGGACAGGACCGCCAAGGGCCTGCTTGATGCTGTTTATAAGAAAATGGGCCTGCTTGTCACTGTAATAAGCAATCTATAGTGTTGTTGAGACCCATTAAAGAAGTACTTTGGTCTTGGAGTGCACTTTAGGACACCATCCTTGAAGATAATGGGCATCAATAGCAAGTGGGCTACTTATTGTGTTACTGACACCATCACATTGAAGTAAGCAGAATATGAAGTGTTTAACATTACAGTTTAATATGCACTTGAAATTATAGGGTTTAAATTCAGTCAGGATTGATATTTTTCAATGTCTTTTCATGCATATTTCATCTAGAGTTAGAATTATTGTTGCACAAAACTGCATCTATTAAAGATGGATTTGTCAACCTATATAAATTAAAAAAATGCTGTCTGCAATGCTAGAGGTAGCATTTCTGAATTTAATCTGCCTTGGCTGGGCATATACATTTATGTGACCTTCCGTGACCTGAAAACTAAAAAGAAATAAGTTAAAGCCTTTGGTGAGCACAGTCTCTAAAGCATAACATTTATTTATTTATTTTGCATTTTGAGCAGCTTCTGGGACTTCTTTAAACTAAATTTAGTCTCCATATGGTCTAGTTTTGTGAACCAGGTTTGTAAGGTAGCCCAATGCCTCCTTTGGGTTGTTGTTCAGGTCTGGAGTGAGATAACAGTGTGTACATGGAGGAACTGCTTGTTTTA